>NC_138725.1:34856771-34956932 GCF_965113295.1 Leuciscus leuciscus | reverse complement strand
TTGTCTATGTTGTTTCTAGCATTTCATATTTAGCATCAATATATATTATGTATGTGTGTATATGAATGTGTTTATATAATATATGTACATATCTATGTTAATTTTGTCAGTTATATTTGCGATTACTGTGTTATATGCAATATGTTACACCAGTGGTTCTCAAACATCTCACACCAATTACCCCTCCTAAAACGCGTGACCTCCATAGCACCTTCATGCTGAGTCCTAGACTAAAAATGTATACTTAAAAGGGGTATAAAATGTGTCTAGTGGTATACATACCACATTTTGGGAACCACTGTGGCGTACTATACTCCATCTATGATGGGTGGGGAGGGGAATAGCGAGAGCTTGTGTGTGTGTGTGGGTGCGTGCGTGTGCGTGAATGTGTGTGAGTGTGTGCGCTAAGGTTTTGTTCTATTATTATTTTTTATTATTATGATTTTTTTTGTTTTATTTGATTGTATCTACGCTGCTGTTCTATGTTCTTTGGACATGATCCTGAGGACCCCCTTGAAAATGAGATGATTCATCTCATGGGGTTGATCCTCCAATAAAATGTTCATAAATAAATAAATAAATATGTTGTAAGGCAGGTGCCAGTAAGTCTGAGCGACCCCTCGAGGAAACAAAGACTCTCCTGAGAATTAACTCTTTTGCATATGTAACAGAAACATCCGAGACGCAGCACACATGCAGCTCCATCTCCCCCTTCTCCCACCTTCTCCTTCACCTAAAACTCACTGCAAACCTATGCAATGTTTATCTGTACTGAGGTAAAGAGAAGGGAAGGAGGCCTTCACAGGGGAGAGACTAGTTGACACTTCAGGACTGTGTTGTCGTCGCGTCCAGGCGCAGGTCCTTCATCAGATCTGGATACTGCCTGGATCCGGCGGACTGCGGTAAACCTCGGGATAAACAGAGAGACTAATATTAGCATAGACGCCATTTTCAATATTGATGTAACAAGTACTTTAGGGTTTATGGGAAGTGTTCCCGGTTCTGGGCTGACCTAATCTATACAGCCTACTAGTGTAAACGCCCACTGCTGTGATTGGCTAACAGCTTTGCATATGAAATAGCTAGTATTACATGTGGAACTCTCTCAAAAACTTTTAGCACGTTTTTACTATTACAGCTCTCAATGTATACTGGTGAAGAGTGATAATTATAGCATTAAAAGATAGATCCATGGCATTATATTTTGGTATGAAAGGTTGCAGTGATGAGAGTGTAGCCGATCACAGACATGAATGCAGCGATCTCATGATTGTTACTCGATTTCTGTACACTAACGAATGCTTTCATCATAACTAACAGTGCAAACACAATGTATGTAAAAGATTAGTTGATTATTACGAGAGTTTTGTCGCAAGTCCAGAACTCAGTCACTGAAAAACGTTCTCCATGGGATAAACAAGTGACGTCTTTTGTTCCCATGATGTTTCTGGAACGGTACCCAAGATTCTAAAAAATAGAACTTGTAGAAGATTATTATTTAGAAAATAAGTAAATTAGCCTAGGAAATAAGTTATTTAGCTATATTTTTGTAAACTATTATTTCCCCTGTCTGTGAATTTGGTTTGGCTTTTTGAAGCCTAAAGGAAGGCCTGGAGTGTTGCCTGCAGCAGAAAATTATATTCTAGTATGTCACTCCTAAAAATATCTATAAGGTGTGTTACCATCTTTGGAAAAGGATGTATGGTATATAAGTGTGAGCAAAAATCAGGAATTGTCTTCTGCAGAAGATGCTTGGCTTTGTTTCAAAAAGGTCGGAGTCGCCCCGATCATTGAATATTTATGTAGCACTGAGGATTTCAAAAGGGACGGATAAATTGCACCCCCTTTAAATTTTTAACTTGGTAAAGACATTATTGTTACGTTTATTTGTATTACTGGATTGCACTGTGTTCTGAGTAAAATCATTTCGGTTAAACTCAGGTTCGTCAGTAGGGGGCAATCAAGTGTTACTCTACGCATCAGTAGCTGACTAACAGAATAGAAGTATTATTCAGTACGTGATGAAGTGCGGTGTACATGAAAAAGAAAAGCGCTCCTTGTTTGACCTGTGATTTGCTACTGAGGGGGCCAGCAGTAGTCCGAAGCCGATTGCCCCGAAACGAGTAGCCACCACCCAGCCCAGTCATGCAACCAACAACAGCCTTTGAAAAGAGAACAGCTGGCACCTCATCGGCTGTAAGTGTGATAAACTACATACCACCTCGACACCAGCCACAGTTGATAAGCCTTGTGGGTAGCCGATGTATAGTGGACTGCGTTATGGATAATTGCCCAGTTAGAGCCCTGTGGGACACGGAAGCACAGTCCAGCATTGTGAATGACCTCTGGCGACTGAACCACCTCTCCCACACTGTTGTCTGTTGTCACGTTTTATCAGCACAGAGATAAAGAGAAAGGAAGGAGGCCTTCAGAAATCCTAATGTGTGGGGGGAACTCCGAGGACAAACAAAGTGGAGATTATCACGTGAAACGAATACGAGCTGAAATCAATTATCACATCTAATTGCATGCATATCACATGATTAAATAGTCTTCACTTTAGAGTGATTTAGTAATGGGATGCTGCCAACTGCATGATCCGTTTATATGAGTGGAAGCAATCAAAAACTATTTTGACATGCTATTATAACTATTGTTATTTTTTAATATGATCTTCAAGGTATATGTGTGTGGCTGTCAATAAAACTGAAGTCAGATAGAATTGTTTTACAACATTATTTATTTTTGGTGATTTTTACAATACAAATGTTTACAAAACTGCTTTAAAGGAAATAAAAAACTGAAAAGACAACTATTGCATTTTGTAGATTTTTCTACAAGAATTTGAGTTGTTTTTTCACCAGATAACATGATTGTTTTCCATTAATATGATAAACATTATATTAATTTAAACATTATTTTTAAATACATTTATGTAGATATAATAGTGTCTGATTGACTGTTCATGTCTACCCTTAAGAGTTGTAAAAAAAAAGAAAGAAAAAAGGAATGTATACATTTATTAATATTGCTGTACCCTTTGTATATTCCAATAAAACAAAAGCCCATAAAAAAAAAATAATAGTGATGGATTTATGAGATAAAATTCACTTCAAAAGAAAATGACATTCATTTACAAAAATAAAGCATTTTAGGATCAAGGTGAGTTTGTATTTGACATTAATTTCAAGTCCAGTCAAGCATCTGGACATTTGACTTTTTGAGACATTTTGCTTCCCATTACTCACATTGACACATGATCATTAAAGCTTTCCAAAATAAACATGTAGTTTGTAAAATGTGGTTCGTTATGAATTACATTTTTTTTCTGAACCCCATATTTCAATGTATTGTATTGTTTTTTCTGGATTAGACCAAAAACAATATTATATAGTGGCATCCAACATCTATAATAGGGACCATTTACATTTATAACACACAAAACATAAAAAAAACAGCAGCACAAACAATTATATACAGCTGTACGTCACTTTCAGATATTATTGACACACTGACATGGATCAGAGTTTGAAGCAGTTGACAAGATGTCTTCGCAATGCACCTTATAAGAAAAAAGAACAGCAGCAACAAAGATTATTATTTATTATTGTGAGCAAAGCTTATCTAAAGCTAAAGAATTTTATGATCATTATTTCAATTAATCTATTCATTACTATTAATTCATATTAAATCAAAATTTAATATGAAAATTGTACATTTGGCACAATGTTGGCACAATAATTGTACAATTGTTACAAAACAATTGGCTTACTTCATGTCCGACATTGATAAGTCAAGGCCAGGTATTTATAAGTTCCACCACAAGGTTCACCGAAAACTGTGTTTGATGCATGAACAACACACGTCTTTCTTCCATTGCACCTGAATCATAGACAGAAAATAGGTACTTAGGAATAGCTTTAATGTTCCATAGACATAAGAAATATATTTCTTGCTCTTGTAAAATACTTAAATGAAATCGTGAACATTAACATATTTTACTGTTATCTGTCAATCTTACCGATTGGAAACTGTATTAGTGACTGTTTTTTTGCAGCGCGTGTTTGAGGTATGATAATATGGTATCCCTCTAACACAAGTTGTGCGGTCAGTCCGTCCATAGTTGGCTTCAATAACCCTTATTGTTCCAAACGAACCTGACACACATAAAAACAAAGCAAATTGTAAGATTTAAGCACACACATGTTCAGAATTCTCCCCCACTGCTTCATGTCTCTCTCATACTATCCTATTGGGACACAACAGGCCAAAAATATAACTTAAAAAAAATAAAATACTGAGTTACTCACCACATCTGAGGGTGCCAAACCCTCCTTCACAGATCACACCTGCTTCTATTCCTGCAGAGATTATATAGTAAAATCACTTGAAATAAAATATTGTAGTTTAATAAAGTTTTTTTTTTATATATTTAAAACTAAATTATACATTATACATTAGTCAATTGCCATTCTTACCATGTTGACACAGAAACAGCAGCACTGAAAATCAAAGTCAAATAGAAACAAGCTAAAACACTGAATTGAATAGTTAAAATCATGCCAGTTTAGCCAATTTTAAATCATTACTTACAAATGATCCAGCTTAGCTTTTGCACATGCATGTTGAAGGTGTGAAGTTGAATTCTCTTAAGGAGGCACATGTGTGCATGGTTTTTATATCAAACACAGACTCATTATCATCTGTTTACTGTTGATAACCAATGCGGAAATGGGAGTTTACAATCTTAGACATTTCAAAACAAGCAAGATTATAAAAAACAAAACTTATTTTTCTAACGACTGCATGGATTTGCGGCAAGCGCTGAATTCCATCACAACACCATTATAGATAAAAACCTTAAAGTCAAGCTTTATAAATCCATTTGTAGAAATAAAAAATAACTACATGAGGAAATGGTGACAAATAGCCGATTCATCTTTTGTTGATCGTTAACTTGGCTGATTGCACTAGCAATCTTTTATGATTCTATTGCAACCTATTTTACTGCTTTGTTTTGATCACGTTCAGTCACCTTCATGACCCAATTGAGAGTCCTGAAAATTTCCGGAAAAGTTGTTCCTGTTGTGGGATTGCAAATAACATTTCTGTGCTAACATTTTGGGAACATTACTAAAGACCAGGCAACTCTGAATGACATTCTAATAATGTTACTGGAAATAAAACAGGTCAGATATTTTAAAGTTTGAGTTTTAAACACACTGTAGGAAAAATAACTGCTGCAATGAATGCTGGGAGCCATGAGTTTCCCAGCATGCTTTGCGGCATGAAGCGTGTCATATGATTCATATGCTGATTCTTAATGCAGTTATGTCTAAATTTTTTTTTTTTTTATCCCACAGTGTAGGCTATTTAAAAATCCAAATTCAGAATGTCTGGGGCCGTATTCACAATACATATTGTAATATGTTGTCCAAGATGGCGGAGTAGAGGCACAGTCGCTCACAGCTCTCCCTGACTAAATTGCTAAAACAGCAAATCAAGATTTCCAAGCGCAGAACCTGTTTCAGGGTTTTCAAATGTTTTGCTCTTGTGACTTTGATCATGCCTGGGAAAAGAAGAAACACAAAAGAGTCGGCGAATTTACAGGCTGAAAACACTGACACCACCTCGTGCGGCGGACTCGGGGCGTCTCTGGAAGAAACTCTGCAAAAAAACTCAGACAAAAATGCCAGAGATCGCTTTGAACGTTTGGAAAATCAGCTGGATTCTATCAAAATGACACTTGATCAACATTCCAAAGACTTGGATTCTCAGCGCAAGATTACAACCTCTCTACAAACACGAATGAAGCGAGTAGAGGAAGCTACTACTGAACATAATGACATCATGAAGAAACTTCAACATAAACTAGCTTCGATGGAAGACCGGAGTAGGAGGAACAATCTCCGAATTCTAAACTTGAAAGAAGGAGTGGAAGAAGATCAGGCCTTGGCTTACCTGGTGCGTAGCCTTCCCAAATGGTTCCCTGAATTGGACAGTATAGCCCCCCGGAGCTCATGCGAGCACATCGCGTTGGCCCTCCGCGCAAGGCTTCTGTTCCTCCGCGGACCATGATCCTGAACTGTCTTCGCTTCACCGACAGACTATAGCGATACCACCGCTCGGCACAGACGTCCGTGCTTCCCTATAATGAATAGGGCTCGCACCTTGGGATTTCAAGCTTTCCTACTAACTTTACATCCAGCCACCATCAAGTTGACACGCGGATCCGACCAAAACCTGTTTACTGAGCCAAGTGAGGCATCTAAGTTTATCGACTCCTTTGATTCACTCAACTTGAATGATGAGACTTAATTTTCGCCATGACTGTGTCATCACGGTTACGCTATCATGCTTGTTTTTGTTTACTTTACTTTCGTATGGTATGATGCGATATGGTATGATTCCGTTCAAGGATAAGAGACGTCTACAGGTACAAGCTGATTTTGATTTTATGATTTTATGATGAATTATCTGCCTTATTACAGCTTGGAGGCTTGCCAATTTTTGGTTGGTAATAGTATGCTGTTTTGTTGTTCTATCACACTGAGATTTAACTCGTAAAATCCTTTGTGTATCTCCTTTATTTATCTAGTAAAATGTAATAAAGTAATATGATTGATTAAGCTGACAATTGACATTTTTGTTTTGTTTTTTAATGCAAGATCTTATTTTATTTTATTCTTTTTTGTGTGTGTGTGTGTGTGTGTGTGTGTGTGTGTGTGTGTGTGTGCGTGTGTGTGTGCGTGCGGTTTGAATGTTGGTTTGCTCTCATGTACCTTACCCCAATCACTACCATTATTGTAAATCAATAAGGAAGTGCCTCTGGCATGGAAGTGTACCAAAGTCATTCCATTGTATAAAGGAGGGGAGTGGACACCCAAAACATGAACAATTATAGACCTATCTCAATGATTAACAGTATTGTGAACATTTTTGAGAAAATGATCTTCGATTCATAACATTTTACTATCTCAATGCCATTCAGGTTTCAGGAAACACTTCTCAACTACCACTGCTCTTTTGAATCGTACAAATGATATTTTTTCTAGTTTTGATAACAATATGTGTACTTGTGCCATCTTCTTAGATCTTACAAAAGCATTTGATTTAGTTGATCATTACCTGCTCCTGGATAAATTATACTCAATTGGCCTTTCCCCTTCATCTCTTCTTTGGTTTAACTCATATTTCCATCACCGCCGCCAGTGTGTGTCCTTCAGGGGCAGTCAGTCGAATTTTACAGGTGTAGATAAAGGCATACCCCAGGGTTCTTTGCTTGGGCCTTTGTTATTTTCCATTTTTATAAATGACCTGCCACTCTGCTGTTCAGAATGTGATATTCATCTTTATGCAGATGATACAATTATATATTGCTCCAAACCAAATATTCTCGACATAAATCATTCTTTACATCATGACTTTGATTCTGTACAGCAGTGGCTGTCATTTAATAAACTCCTGCTGAATAAATCAAAATCTTTTTGTATGCTTTTCCAGAAGAAAGATGTAATAATCTTAATCTGCATTTTCTGGATTCTTCTCCTCTAGCGCCAACCGAAAAAATTAAATACCTCGGTGTTTGGCTGGAAACTGATCTTTCATTCAAAGCTCACGCCCTTACCAACAAAACGTTATATCAATCGATAGACGGTTTTAACTTTCAGGTAAGGAGAAGAATAGTCTCTCAGTTGTTGTTACCTATTCTGGACTATGCAGATATAATATATTCTAACACTACTGCCACTTGTCTACACTCCCTTGATGTGGTATACAACAGCCTGTGCCGATTAGTCCTTCGCTCGCTTATGTCTTTTCCTTTGTTTCGAACTGCTCTGTTAACACATCTTCAGAATACTTGTCTATGTTGTTTCTAGCATTTCATATTTAGCATCAATATATATTATGTATGTGTGTATATGAATGTGTTTATATAATATATGTACATATCTAGAGATGTTAATTTTGTCAGTTATATTTGCGATTACTGTGTTATATGCAATATGTTACACCAGTGGTTCTCAAACATCTCACACCAAGTACCCCTCCTAAAACGCGTGACCCCCATAGCACCTTCATGCTGAGTCCTAGACTAAAAATGTATACTTAAAAGGGGTATAAAATGTGTCTAGTGGTATACATACCACATTTTGGGAACCACTGTGGCGTACTATACTCCATCTATGATGGGTGGGGAGGGGAATAGCGAGAGCTTGTGTGTGTGTGTGGGTGCGTGCGTGTGCGTGCATGTGTGTGAGTGTGTGCGCTAAGGTTTTGTTCTATTATTATTTTTTATTATTATTATTTTTTTGTTTTATTTGATTGTATCTACGCTGCTGTTCTATGTTCTTTGGACATGATCCTGAGGACCCCCTTGAAAATGAGATGATTCATCTCATGGGGTTGATCCTCCAATAAAATGTTCATAAATAAATAAATAAATAAATATGTTGTAAGGCAGGTGCCAGTAAGTCTGAGCGACCCCTCGAGGAAACAAAGACTCTCCTGAGAATTAACACTTGAACTCTCTTTTGCATATGTAACAGAAACATCCGAGACGCAGCACACATGCAGCTCCATCTCCCCCTTCTCCCACCTTCTCCTTCACCTAAAACTCACTGCAAACCTATGCAATGTTTATCTGTACTGAGGTAAAGAGAAGGGAAGGAGGCCTTCACAGGGGAGAGACTAGTTGACACTTCAGGACTGTGTTGTCGTCGCGTCCAGGCGCAGGTCCTTCATCAGATCTGGATACGGCCTGGATCCGGCGGACTGCGGTAAACCTCGGGATAAACAGAGAGACTAATATTAGCATAGACGCCATTTTACTTATGATGTAACAAGTACTTTAGGGTTTATGGGAAGTGTTCCCGGTTCTGGGCTGACCTAATCTATACAGCCTACTTTAGTGTAAACGCCCACTGCTTTGATTGGCTAACAGCTTTGCATATGAAATAGCTAGTATTACATGTGGAACTCTCTCAAAAACTTTTAGCACGTTTTTACTATTACAGCTCTCAATGTTAACTACTGGTGAAGAGTGATAATTATAGCATTAAAAGATAGATCCATGGCATTATATTTTGGTATGAAAGGTTGCAGTGATGAGAGTGTAGCCGATCACAGACATGAATGCAGCGATCTCATGATTGTTACTCGATTTCTGTACACTAACGAATGCTTTCATCATAACTAACAGTGCAAACACAAAGTAAATAAAAGATTAGTTGATTATTACGAGAGTTTTGTCGCAAGTCCAGAACTCAGTCACTGAAAAACGTTCTCCATGGGATAAACAAGTGACGTCTTTTGTTCCCATGATGTTTCTGGAACGGTACCCAAGATTCTAAAAAATAGAACTTGTAGAAGATTATTATTTAGAAAATAAGTAAATTAGCCTAGGAAATAAGTTATTTAGCTATATTTTTGTAAACTATTATTTCCCCTGTCTGTGAATTTGGTTTGGCTTTTTGAAGCCTAAAGGAAGGCCTGGAGTGTTGCTTGCAGCAGAAAATTATATTCTAGTATGTCACACCTAAAAATATCTATAAGGTGTGTTACCATCTTTGGAAAAGGATGTATGGTATATAAGTGTGAGCAAAAATCAGGAGTTGTCTTCTGCAGAAGATTCTTGGCTTTGTTTCAAAAAGGTCGGAGTCGCCCCGATCATTGAATATTTATGTAGCACTGAGGATTTCAAAAGGGACGAATAAATTGCACCCCCTTTAAATTTTTAACTTGGTAAAGACATTATTGTTACGTTTATTTGTATTACTGGATTGCACTGTGTTCTGAGTAAAATCATTTCGGTTAAACTCAGGTTCGTCAGTAGGGGGCAATCAAGTGTTACTCTACGCATCAGTAGCTGACTAACAGAATAGAAGTATTATTCAGTACGTGATGAAGTGCGGTCACGGTGTACATGAAAAAGAAAAGCGCTCCTTGTTTGACCTGTGATTTGCTACTGAGGGGGCCAGCAGTAGTCCGAAGCCGATTGCCCCGAAACGAGTAGCCACCACCCAGCCCAGTCATGCAACCAACAACAGCCTTTGAAAAGAGAACAGCTGGCACCTCATCGGCTGTAAGTGTGATAAACTACATACCACCTCGACACCAGCCACAGTTGATAAGCCTTGTGGGTAGCCGATGTATAGTGGACTGCGTTATGGATAATTGATTTTCCTTTAATGATTTAATTTGACTGGTGTTGCGTCCCAGGGCGTATGCATTTGTGTTTTATAATGTGTAAGTGTCACTCATTGATTTATTGAGTGTGTGTGCTGCCAATGGACCCAACGGCCTGCTGGGAGTTGTAGTTTTGTTGTATGTTTTGTCCAATTTCCTGTGCTCCTCCCTGTCCTCATCTAGGTGATGGGACCTACCAGCTGTTCCTCATCAATGGCAAGAGGATCCAGTATTCAAGCAGAGCCGGAGAGAGAGACCGGGAGAGAGTTCTTCTCCCAAGAGCCTGAGACTGGGAGAGAGTTCTTCTCCCAAGAGCCTGAGCCTGAGACTGTTGTGTTACCAGACTTGGAGTGTTGCTCTTGTTGGTGTATGTGAAGCTTAAATGTGTTGTTACGGCTGTAGTGGCAGCTTTGATGTGTTAAGCTTAAACCGAGGTCAACTTAAATGTCTTGTGGCTGTAGTGTACAGCTTTGAATTGCTTGCCCATTGTTGAGTGTTGGAGCAGTAGGGAGTGGGTGCCATTTTTCTTTTCTCCTGTTTGTTTTTTTTGTTTTTTGTTTTTGTTAGTTAGGAAGTAAGGTAAGAGTTGTGTTGTTTATTGTTGTAGGTTAATTAGGTTGTCCTTCTACCGGCTAGTGATCTTTTGTTTGTTTTGGCTTTACCTGCTCCTGAAGAACACGCTTCATTTCTTTTTCTTTTGGAGCTGTTTGTTTAGGATTCTTTTTGCACTGTATTTATCACTTATTGTAAATAAATGTATTGGAAATCTTACTTTGTGTATTGTGTGCTGGGACTCAGTATAGGTTCACTTTTCTTTGTCGCTGTTCATTTTTTGCTTTAAAGTGACTTTCCCTTTTGCCCCTAGAACATGAATTGGGAACATAACACTGGTAACAGTGGGCATTGTGTAGGCTAATTATTCTTATAGAATGTAGTCTTTTCTCTCTCTCTGTTTTGCATGCGTGGTCATAATCATTATTGTTGTTATTATTATTCTATATATATATTTTTTGCCTCTGTCACAGTGTATTCAGTGTATACTGTTCATAGGCAACACCAATAGGTGTCATGTGACACAAAATAAACATATGACCACTGTTGTACAGTATCCATTACTTGGACTATTTAAATGTAGTAATTAAAAAAAAAAAAAAGCCAAAAAGATCGTCGCGCTGCGATGGGAGTATGCCCAGCCAGATCTGCCGATCCGTCTAGCGATCAATGGGTGAGTTCCTGCCTGTCCGCACTCAACGACAAAAGTAAAGGGCGCTCGGCAGCTATTTATACCACAGACTGGACCTGTCTTTCACTTCGACGGTAACTAAAAAAAAATTCAAGCTGCGATTTTTTACGATGGAGATCCTCGCGCGATCGAGTGTAGATTGTGTTGAACACGATAAGAACAAAAAATTCTGCGTTTATTCCTTAAAACAGTCGGCATTTCCCACATTGCTTCTGCTCTGCAGCTGCTATTGGCGCACGTCACTGTCATTAAGCGCCTCCTATTGGCGTAGGTAATGTTTACCTCACGATGATCAAGTATGTAAGGCGAACGGAACGAAACAGTCAAATGAACAATAAATTAACATGGTGAGTAACATTTTATAAACAATATTGTCAATATTGTTTGTTTTCCCTCTATTTTGCTGACTAGAATTTCAAAATAAAGCCCTACCAGAGTCTCAATGCAACAACACGCTGATTTCACGCAGCCGCCATTTTGAAATCGAAAGTGAGGCTCCGGTGGGTAAAACCCCGGAAGTAAAGATAAACAACAGTGCCTTGGATTACCATCCTGAAGCTGCTGCCGCGATTTACACTTTTGGATGTTATTATCCAATATAAGATATGTATATAGTTCATTCCTGCTTCGTTTTTTATATTCTGAATTATATATAAAAAAAAAAATTTTATTTATAAATGAATTTCACTGTATATAGTCTAAAGTATGAAAGAAATGTTTGTACATTTTTAGAATTGACACAACATCATTAAACACAACAATACGCTATCACATTCACGACTCTCCTGTGATTAAAGGCGACACTTCCGGTTTTCTTCCCACCGGAGCCTCGCGTTCGATTTCAAAATAACGGCTGCGTGAAATCAGCGTACAGAAAGCGATTGAACCCTGAATTTTGTGAACAGTGACATAATCCTATATAATTATAAATTCAATTGTTATAAGACTTTACAATATTACTGTTTGTTGTTGTATTTTTTTCAAAACTTGAAACTTGTGTGTGTGTGTGTGTGTGTGTGTGTCAGTTGGATTTTTTAATGTTTTTGAAATAAGTCTCATGCGCTCCCCCAGCCTGCATTTATTTGATTAAAATATAGTAGCCTAGGCTATAAACTACAGTATTGTGATCTATTATTTTTATATTTTATAATATATTATAATTGTAACGATCTCATAGCTTTATTTATGCAATTGTAAATACAGTGAAAATCAGAATCAGAAAGAGCTTTATTGCCAAGTATGCTTGCGCATACGAGGAATTTGTCTTGGTGACAGTAGCTTCCAGTACACATACAATATAAAGTGACAAGACAAGTGACAAGTAACATAGGTATAATATATGAATATATGAAAATATATGAATGCCAGATCTGATGCCGCTTTCTGTGTATGCACTGGAAAGATGGATTTTCCTTTAATGATTTAATTTGACTGGTGTTGCGTCCCAGGGCGTATGCATTTGTGTTTTATAATGTGTAAGTGTCACTCATTGATTTATTGAGTGTGTGTGCTGCCAATGGACCCAACGGCCTGCTGGGAGTTGTAGTTTTGTTGTATGGTTTGTCCAATTTCCTGTGCTCCTCCCTGTCCTCATCTAGGTGATGGGACCTACCAGCTGTTCCTCATCAATGGCAAGAGGATCCAGTATTCAAGCAGAGCCGGAGAGAGAGAGACCGGGAGAGAGTTCTTCTCCCAAGAGCCTGAGACTGGGAGAGAGTTCTTCTCCCAAGAGCCCGAGACTGTTGTGTTACCAGACTTGGAGTGTTGCTCTTGTTGGTGTATGTGAAGCTTAAATGTGTTGTTACGGCTGTAGTGGCAGCTTTGATGTGTTAAGCTTAAACCGAGGTCAACTTAAATGTCTTGTGGCTGTAGTGTACAGCTTTGAATTGCTTGCCCGTTGTTGAGTGTTGGAGCAGTAGGGAGTGGGTGCCATTTTTCTTTTCTCCTGTTTGTTTTTTTTTTTTTTTGTTTGTTTTTTGTTAGTTAGGAAGTAAGGTAAGAGTTGTGTTGTTTATTGTTGTAGGTTAATTAGGTTGTCCTTCTACCGGCTAGTGATCTTTTGTTTGTTTTGGCTTTACCTGCTCCTGAAGAACACGCTTCATTTCTTTTTCTTTTGGAGCTGTTTGTTTAGGATTCTTTTTGCACTGTATTTATCACTTATTGTAAATAAATGTATTGGAAATCTTACTTTGTGTATTGTGTGCTGGGACTCAGTATAGGTTCACTTTTCTTTGTCGCTGTTCATTTTTTGCTTTAAAGTGACTTTCCCTTTTGCCCCTAGAACATGAATTGGGAACATAACACTGGTAACAGTGGGCATTGTGTAGGCTAATTATTCTTATAGAATGTAGTCTTTTCTCTCTCTCTGTTTTGCATGCGTGGTCATAATCATTATTGTTGTTATTATTATTCTATATATATATTTTTTGCCTCTGTCACAGTGTATTCAGTGTATACTGTTCATAGGCAACACCAATAGGTGTCATGTGACACAAAATAAACATATAACCACTGTTGTACAGTATCCATTACTTGGACTATTTAAATGTAGTAATTAAAAAAAAAAAAAAGCCAAAAAGATCGTCGCGCTGCGATGGGAGTATGCCCAGCCAGATCTGCCGATCCGTCTAGCGATCAATGGGTGAGTTCCTGCCTGTCCGCACTCAACGACAATAGTAAAGGGCGCTCGGCAACCATTTATACCACAGACTGGACCTGTCTTTCACTTCGACGGTAACTAAAAAAAAATTCAAGCTGCGATTTTTTACGATGGAGATCCTCGCGCGATCGAGTGTAGATTGTGTTGAACACGATAAGAACAAAAAATTCTGCGTTTATTCCTTAAAACAGTCGGCATTTCCCACATTGCTTCTGCTCTGCAGCTGCTATTGGCGCACGTCACTGTCATTAAGCGCCTCCTATTGGCGTAGGTAATGTTTACCTCACGATGATCAAGTATGTAAGGCGAACGGAACGAAACAGTCAAATGAACAATAAATTAACATGGTGAGTAACATTTTATAAACAATATTGTCAATATTGTTTGTTTTCCCTCTATTTTGCTGACTAGAATTTCAAAATAAAGCCCTACCAGAGTCTCAATGCAACAACAGAAAGCGATTGAACCCTGAATTTTGTGAACAGTGACATAATCCTATATAATTATAAATTCAATTGTTATAAGACTTTACAATATTACTGTTTGTTGTTGTATTTTTTTCAAAACTTGAAACTTGTGTGTGTGTGTGTGTGTGTGTCAGTTGGATTTTTTAATGTTTTTGAAATAAGTCTCATGCGCTCCCCCAGCCTGCATTTATTTGATTAAAATATAGTAGCCTAGGCTATAAACTACAGTATTGTGATCTATTATTTTTATATTTTATAATATATTATAATTGTAACGATCTCATAGCTTTATTTATGCAATTGTAAATACAGTGAAAATCAGAATCAGAAAGAGCTTTATTGCCAAGTATGCTTGCGCATACGAGGAATTTGTCTTGGTGACAGTAGCTTCCAGTACACATACAATATAAAGTGACAAGACAAGTGACAAGTAACATAGGTATAATATATGAATATATGAAAATATATGAATGCCAGATCTGATGCCGCTTTCTGTGTATGCACTGGAAAGATGGATTTTCCTTTAATGATTTAATTTGACTGGTGTTGCGTCCCAGGGCGTATGCATTTGTGTTTTATAATGTGTAAGTGTCACTCATTGATTTATTGAGTGTGTGTGCTGCCAATGGACCCAACGGCCTGCTGGGAGTTGTAGTTTTGTTGTATGGTTTGTCCAATTTCCTGTGCTCCTCCCTGTCCTCATCTAGGTGATGGGACCTACCAGCTGTTCCTCATCAATGGCAAGAGGATCCAGTATTCAAGCAGAGCCGGAGAGAGAGAGACCGGGAGAGAGTTCTTCTCCCAAGAGCCTGAGACTGGGAGAGAGTTCTTCTCCCAAGAGCCCGAGACTGTTGTGTTACCAGACTTGGAGTGTTGCTCTTGTTGGTGTATGTGAAGCTTAAATGTGTTGTTACGGCTGTAGTGGCAGCTTTGATGTGTTAAGCTTAAACCGAGGTCAACTTAAATGTCTTGTGGCTGTAGTGTACAGCTTTGAATTGCTTGCCCGTTGTTGAGTGTTGGAGCAGTAGGGAGTGGGTGCCATTTTTCTTTTCTCCTGTTTGTTTTGTTTTTTTTTTGTTTGTTTTTTGTTAGTTAGGAAGTAAGGTAAGAGTTGTGTTGTTTATTGTTGTAGGTTAATTAGGTTGTCCTTCTACCGGCTAGTGATCTTTTGTTTGTTTTGGCTTTACCTGCTCCTGAAGAACACGCTTCATTTCTTTTTCTTTTGGAGCTGTTTGTTTAGGATTCTTTTTGCACTGTATTTATCACTTATTGTAAATAAATGTATTGGAAATCTTACTTTGTGTATTGTGTGCTGGGACTCAGTATAGGTTCACTTTTCTTTGTCGCTGTTCATTTTTTGCTTTAAAGTGACTTTCCCTTTTGCCCCTAGAACATGAATTGGGAACATAACACTGGTAACAGTGGGCATTGTGTAGGCTAATTATTCTTATAGAATGTAGTCTTTTCTCTCTCTCTGTTTTGCATGCGTGGTCATAATCATTATTGTTGTTATTATTATTCTATATATATTTTTTTTGCCTCTGTCACAGTGTATTCAGTGTATACTGTTCATAGGCAACACCAATAGGTGTCATGTGACACAAAATAAACATATGACCACTGTTGTACAGTATCCATTACTTGGACTATTTAAATGTAGTAATTAAAAAAAAAAAAAAGCCAAAAAGATCGTCGCGCTGCGATGGGAGTATGCCCAGCCAGATCCGCCGATCCGTCTAGCGATCAATGGGTGAGTTCCTGCCTGTCCGCACTCAACGACTATAGTAAAGGGCGCTCGGCAACCATTTATACCACAGACTGGACCTGTCTTTCACTTCGACGGTAACTAAAAAAAAATTCAAGCTGCGATTTTTTACGATGGAGATCCTCGCGCGATCGAGTGTAGATTGTGTTGAACACGATAAGAACAAAAAATTCTGCGTTTATTCCTTAAAACAGTCGGCATTTCCCACATTGCTTCTGCTCTGCAGCTGCTATTGGCGCACGTCACTGTCATTAAGCGCCTCCTATTGGCGTAGGTAATGTTTACCTCACGATGATCAAGTATGTAAGGCGAACGGAACGAAACAGTCAAATGAACAATAAATTAACATGGTGAGTAACATTTTATAAACAATATTGTCAATATTGTTTGTTTTCCCTCTATTTTGCTGACTAGAATTTCAAAATAAAGCCCTACCAGAGTCTCAATGCAACAACAGAAAGCGATTGAACCCTGAATTTTGTGAACAGTGACATAATCCTATATAATTATAAATTCAATTGTTATAAGACTTTACAATATTACTGTTTGTTGTTGTATTTTTTTCAAAACTTGAAACTTGTGTGTGTGTGTGTGTGTGTGTCAGTTGGATTTTTTAATGTTTTTGAAATAAGTCTCATGCGCTCCCCCAGCCTGCATTTATTTGATTAAAATATAGTAGCCTAGGCTATAAACTACAGTATTGTGATCTATTATTTTTATATTTTATAATATATTATAATTGTAACGATCTCATAGCTTTATTTATGCAATTGTAAATACAGTGAAAATCAGAATCAGAAAGAGCTTTATTGCCAAGTATGCTTGCGCATACGAGGAATTTGTCTTGGTGACAGTAGCTTCCAGTACACATACAATATAAAGTGACAAGACAAGTGACAAGTAACATAGGTATAATATATGAATATATGAAAATATATGAATGCCAGATCTGATGCCGCTTTCTGTGTATGCACTGGAAAGATGGATTTTCCTTTAATGATTTAATTTGACTGGTGTTGCGTCCCAGGGCGTATGCATTTGTGTTTTATAATGTGTAAGTGTCACTCATTGATTTATTGAGTGTGTGTGCTGCCAATGGACCCAACGGCCTGCTGGGAGTTGTAGTTTTGTTGTATGGTTTGTCCAATTTCCTGTGCTCCTCCCTGTCCTCATCTAGGTGATGGGACCTACCAGCTGTTCCTCATCAATGGCAAGAGGATCCAGTATTCAAGCAGAGCCGGAGAGAGAGAGACCGGGAGAGAGTTCTTCTCCCAAGAGCCTGAGACTGGGAGAGAGTTCTTCTCCCAAGAGCCCGAGACTGTTGTGTTACCAGACTTGGAGTGTTGCTCTTGTTGGTGTATGTGAAGCTTAAATGTGTTGTTACGGCTGTAGTGGCAGCTTTGATGTGTTAAGCTTAAACCGAGGTCAACTTAAATGTCTTGTGGCTGTAGTGTACAGCTTTGAATTGCTTGCCCGTTGTTGAGTGTTGGAGCAGTAGGGAGTGGGTGCCATTTTTCTTTTCTCCTGTTTGTTTTTTTTTTTTTTTGTTTGTTTTTTGTTAGTTAGGAAGTAAGGTAAGAGTTGTGTTGTTTATTGTTGTAGGTTAATTAGGTTGTCCTTCTACCGGCTAGTGATCTTTTGTTTGTTTTGGCTTTACCTGCTCCTGAAGAACACGCTTCATTTCTTTTTCTTTTGGAGCTGTTTGTTTAGGATTCTTTTTGCACTGTATTTATCACTTATTGTAAATAAATGTATTGGAAATCTTACTTTGTGTATTGTGTGCTGGGACTCAGTATAGGTTCACTTTTCTTTGTCGCTGTTCATTTTTTGCTTTAAAGTGACTTTCCCTTTTGCCCCTAGAACATGAATTGGGAACATAACACTGGTAACAGTGGGCATTGTGTAGGCTAATTATTCTTATAGAATGTAGTCTTTTCTCTCTCTCTGTTTTGCATGCGTGGTCATAATCATTATTGTTGTTATTATTATTCTATATATATATTTTTTGCCTCTGTCACAGTGTATTCAGTGTATACTGTTCATAGGCAACACCAATAGGTGTCATGTGACACAAAATAAACATATAACCACTGTTGTACAGTATCCATTACTTGGACTATTTAAATGTAGTAATTAAAAAAAAAAAAAAGCCAAAAAGATCGTCGCGCTGCGATGGGAGTATGCCCAGCCAGATCTGCCGATCCGTCTAGCGATCAATGGGTGAGTTCCTGCCTGTCCGCACTCAACGACAATAGTAAAGGGCGCTCGGCAACCATTTATACCACAGACTGGACCTGTCTTTCACTTCGACGGTAACTAAAAAAAAATTCAAGCTGCGATTTTTTACGATGGAGATCCTCGCGCGATCGAGTGTAGATTGTGTTGAACACGATAAGAACAAAAAATTCTGCGTTTATTCCTTAAAACAGTCGGCATTTCCCACATTGCTTCTGCTCTGCAGCTGCTATTGGCGCACGTCACTGTCATTAAGCGCCTCCTATTGGCGTAGGTAATGTTTACCTCACGATGATCAAGTATGTAAGGCGAACGGAACGAAACAGTCAAATGAACAATAAATTAACATGGTGAGTAACATTTTATAAACAATATTGTCAATATTGTTTGTTTTCCCTCTATTTTGCTGACTAGAATTTCAAAATAAAGCCCTACCAGAGTCTCAATGCAACAACAGAAAGCGATTGAACCCTGAATTTTGTGAACAGTGACATAATCCTATATAATTATAAATTCAATTGTTATAAGACTTTACAATATTACTGTTTGTTGTTGTATTTTTTTCAAAACTTGAAACTTGTGTGTGTGTGTGTGTGTGTGTCAGTTGGATTTTTTAATGTTTTTGAAATAAGTCTCATGCGCTCCCCCAGCCTGCATTTATTTGATTAAAATATAGTAGCCTAGGCTATAAACTACAGTATTGTGATCTATTATTTTTATATTTTATAATATATTATAATTGTAACGATCTCATAGCTTTATTTATGCAATTGTAAATACAGTGAAAATCAGAATCAGAAAGAGCTTTATTGCCAAGTATGCTTGCGCATACGAGGAATTTGTCTTGGTGACAGTAGCTTCCAGTACACATACAATATAAAGTGACAAGACAAGTGACAAGTAACATAGGTATAATATATGAATATATGAAAATATATGAATGCCAGATCTGATGCCGCTTTCTGTGTATGCACTGGAAAGATGGATTTTCCTTTAATGATTTAATTTGACTGGTGTTGCGTCCCAGGGCGTATGCATTTGTGTTTTATAATGTGTAAGTGTCACTCATTGATTTATTGAGTGTGTGTGCTGCCAATGGACCCAACGGCCTGCTGGGAGTTGTAGTTTTGTTGTATGGTTTGTCCAATTTCCTGTGCTCCTCCCTGTCCTCATCTAGGTGATGGGACCTACCAGCTGTTCCTCATCAATGGCAAGAGGATCCAGTATTCAAGCAGAGCCGGAGAGAGAGAGACCGGGAGAGAGTTCTTCTCCCAAGAGCCTGAGACTGGGAGAGAGTTCTTCTCCCAAGAGCCCGAGACTGTTGTGTTACCAGACTTGGAGTGTTGCTCTTGTTGGTGTATGTGAAGCTTAAATGTGTTGTTACGGCTGTAGTGGCAGCTTTGATGTGTTAAGCTTAAACCGAGGTCAACTTAAATGTCTTGTGGCTGTAGTGTACAGCTTTGAATTGCTTGCCCGTTGTTGAGTGTTGGAGCAGTAGGGAGTGGGTGCCATTTTTCTTTTCTCCTGTTTGTTTTGTTTTTTTTTTGTTTGTTTTTTGTTAGTTAGGAAGTAAGGTAAGAGTTGTGTTGTTTATTGTTGTAGGTTAATTAGGTTGTCCTTCTACCGGCTAGTGATCTTTTGTTTGTTTTGGCTTTACCTGCTCCTGAAGAACACGCTTCATTTCTTTTTCTTTTGGAGCTGTTTGTTTAGGATTCTTTTTGCACTGTATTTATCACTTATTGTAAATAAATGTATTGGAAATCTTACTTTGTGTATTGTGTGCTGGGACTCAGTATAGGTTCACTTTTCTTTGTCGCTGTTCATTTTTTGCTTTAAAGTGACTTTCCCTTTTGCCCCTAGAACATGAATTGGGAACATAACACTGGTAACAGTGGGCATTGTGTAGGCTAATTATTCTTATAGAATGTAGTCTTTTCTCTCTCTCTGTTTTGCATGCGTGGTCATAATCATTATTGTTGTTATTATTATTCTATATATATTTTTTTTGCCTCTGTCACAGTGTATTCAGTGTATACTGTTCATAGGCAACACCAATAGGTGTCATGTGACACAAAATAAACATATGACCACTGTTGTACAGTATCCATTACTTGGACTATTTAAATGTAGTAATTAAAAAAAAAAAAAAGCCAAAAAGATCGTCGCGCTGCGATGGGAGTATGCCCAGCCAGATCCGCCGATCCGTCTAGCGATCAATGGGTGAGTTCCTGCCTGTCCGCACTCAACGACTATAGTAAAGGGCGCTCGGCAACCATTTATACCACAGACTGGACCTGTCTTTCACTTCGACGGTAACTAAAAAAAAATTCAAGCTGCGATTTTTTACGATGGAGATCCTCGCGCGATCGAGTGTAGATTGTGTTGAACACGATAAGAACAAAAAATTCTGCGTTTATTCCTTAAAACAGTCGGCATTTCCCACATTGCTTCTGCTCTGCAGCTGCTATTGGCGCACGTCACTGTCATTAAGCGCCTCCTATTGGCGTAGGTAATGTTTACCTCACGATGATCAAGTATGTAAGGCGAACGGAACGAAACAGTCAAATGAACAATAAATTAACATGGTGAGTAACATTTTATAAACAATATTGTCAATATTGTTTGTTTTCCCTCTATTTTGCTGACTAGAATTTCAAAATAAAGCCCTACCAGAGTCTCAATGCAACAACAGAAAGCGATTGAACCCTGAATTTTGTGAACAGTGACATAATCCTATATAATTATAAATTCAATTGTTATAAGACTTTACAATATTACTGTTTGTTGTTGTATTTTTTTCAAAACTTGAAACTTGTGTGTGTGTGTGTGTGTGTGTCAGTTGGATTTTTTAATGTTTTTGAAATAAGTCTCATGCGCTCCCCCAGCCTGCATTTATTTGATTAAAATATAGTAGCCTAGGCTATAAACTACAGTATTGTGATCTATTATTTTTATATTTTATAATATATTATAATTGTAACGATCTCATAGCTTTATTTATGCAATTGTAAATACAGTGAAAATCAGAATCAGAAAGAGCTTTATTGCCAAGTATGCTTGCGCATACGAGGAATTTGTCTTGGTGACAGTAGCTTCCAGTACACATACAATATAAAGTGACAAGACAAGTGACAAGTAACATAGGTATAATATATGAATATATGAAAATATATGAATGCCAGATCTGATGCCGCTTTCTGTGTATGCACTGGAAAGATGGATTTTCCTTTAATGATTTAATTTGACTGGTGTTGCGTCCCAGGGCGTATGCATTTGTGTTTTATAATGTGTAAGTGTCACTCATTGATTTATTGAGTGTGTGTGCTGCCAATGGACCCAACGGCCTGCTGGGAGTTGTAGTTTTGTTGTATGGTTTGTCCAATTTCCTGTGCTCCTCCCTGTCCTCATCTAGGTGATGGGACCTACCAGCTGTTCCTCATCAATGGCAAGAGGATCCAGTATTCAAGCAGAGCCGGAGAGAGAGAGACCGGGAGAGAGTTCTTCTCCCAAGAGCCTGAGACTGGGAGAGAGTTCTTCTCCCAAGAGCCCGAGACTGTTGTGTTACCAGACTTGGAGTGTTGCTCTTGTTGGTGTATGTGAAGCTTAAATGTGTTGTTACGGCTGTAGTGGCAGCTTTGATGTGTTAAGCTTAAACCGAGGTCAACTTAAATGTCTTGTGGCTGTAGTGTACAGCTTTGAATTGCTTGCCCGTTGTTGAGTGTTGGAGCAGTAGGGAGTGGGTGCCATTTTTCTTTTCTCCTGTTTGTTTTTTTTTTTTTTTGTTTGTTTTTTGTTAGTTAGGAAGTAAGGTAAGAGTTGTGTTGTTTATTGTTGTAGGTTAATTAGGTTGTCCTTCTACCGGCTAGTGATCTTTTGTTTGTTTTGGCTTTACCTGCTCCTGAAGAACACGCTTCATTTCTTTTTCTTTTGGAGCTGTTTGTTTAGGATTCTTTTTGCACTGTATTTATCACTTATTGTAAATAAATGTATTGGAAATCTTACTTTGTGTATTGTGTGCTGGGACTCAGTATAGGTTCACTTTTCTTTGTCGCTGTTCATTTTTTGCTTTAAAGTGACTTTCCCTTTTGCCCCTAGAACATGAATTGGGAACATAACACTGGTAACAGTGGGCATTGTGTAGGCTAATTATTCTTATAGAATGTAGTCTTTTCTCTCTCTCTGTTTTGCATGCGTGGTCATAATCATTATTGTTGTTATTATTATTCTATATATATATTTTTTGCCTCTGTCACAGTGTATTCAGTGTATACTGTTCATAGGCAACACCAATAGGTGTCATGTGACACAAAATAAACATATAACCACTGTTGTACAGTATCCATTACTTGGACTATTTAAATGTAGTAATTAAAAAAAAAAAAAAGCCAAAAAGATCGTCGCGCTGCGATGGGAGTATGCCCAGCCAGATCTGCCGATCCGTCTAGCGATCAATGGGTGAGTTCCTGCCTGTCCGCACTCAACGACAATAGTAAAGGGCGCTCGGCAACCATTTATACCACAGACTGGACCTGTCTTTCACTTCGACGGTAACTAAAAAAAAATTCAAGCTGCGATTTTTTACGATGGAGATCCTCGCGCGATCGAGTGTAGATTGTGTTGAACACGATAAGAACAAAAAATTCTGCGTTTATTCCTTAAAACAGTCGGCATTTCCCACATTGCTTCTGCTCTGCAGCTGCTATTGGCGCACGTCACTGTCATTAAGCGCCTCCTATTGGCGTAGGTAATGTTTACCTCACGATGATCAAGTATGTAAGGCGAACGGAACGAAACAGTCAAATGAACAATAAATTAACATGGTGAGTAACATTTTATAAACAATATTGTCAATATTGTTTGTTTTCCCTCTATTTTGCTGACTAGAATTTCAAAATAAAGCCCTACCAGAGTCTCAATGCAACAACAGAAAGCGATTGAACCCTGAATTTTGTGAACAGTGACATAATCCTATATAATTATAAATTCAATTGTTATAAGACTTTACAATATTACTGTTTGTTGTTGTATTTTTTTCAAAACTTGAAACTTGTGTGTGTGTGTGTGTGTGTGTCAGTTGGATTTTTTAATGTTTTTGAAATAAGTCTCATGCGCTCCCCCAGCCTGCATTTATTTGATTAAAATATAGTAGCCTAGGCTATAAACTACAGTATTGTGATCTATTATTTTTATATTTTATAATATATTATAATTGTAACGATCTCATAGCTTTATTTATGCAATTGTAAATACAGTGAAAATCAGAATCAGAAAGAGCTTTATTGCCAAGTATGCTTGCGCATACGAGGAATTTGTCTTGGTGACAGTAGCTTCCAGTACACATACAATATAAAGTGACAAGACAAGTGACAAGTAACATAGGTATAATATATGAATATATGAAAATATATGAATGCCAGATCTGATGCCGCTTTCTGTGTATGCACTGGAAAGATGGATTTTCCTTTAATGATTTAATTTGACTGGTGTTGCGTCCCAGGGCGTATGCATTTGTGTTTTATAATGTGTAAGTGTCACTCATTGATTTATTGAGTGTGTGTGCTGCCAATGGACCCAACGGCCTGCTGGGAGTTGTAGTTTTGTTGTATGGTTTGTCCAATTTCCTGTGCTCCTCCCTGTCCTCATCTAGGTGATGGGACCTACCAGCTGTTCCTCATCAATGGCAAGAGGATCCAGTATTCAAGCAGAGCCGGAGAGAGAGAGACCGGGAGAGAGTTCTTCTCCCAAGAGCCTGAGACTGGGAGAGAGTTCTTCTCCCAAGAGCCCGAGACTGTTGTGTTACCAGACTTGGAGTGTTGCTCTTGTTGGTGTATGTGAAGCTTAAATGTGTTGTTACGGCTGTAGTGGCAGCTTTGATGTGTTAAGCTTAAACCGAGGTCAACTTAAATGTCTTGTGGCTGTAGTGTACAGCTTTGAATTGCTTGCCCGTTGTTGAGTGTTGGAGCAGTAGGGAGTGGGTGCCATTTTTCTTTTCTCCTGTTTGTTTTGTTTTTTTTTTGTTTGTTTTTTGTTAGTTAGGAAGTAAGGTAAGAGTTGTGTTGTTTATTGTTGTAGGTTAATTAGGTTGTCCTTCTACCGGCTAGTGATCTTTTGTTTGTTTTGGCTTTACCTGCTCCTGAAGAACACGCTTCATTTCTTTTTCTTTTGGAGCTGTTTGTTTAGGATTCTTTTTGCACTGTATTTATCACTTATTGTAAATAAATGTATTGGAAATCTTACTTTGTGTATTGTGTGCTGGGACTCAGTATAGGTTCACTTTTCTTTGTCGCTGTTCATTTTTTGCTTTAAAGTGACTTTCCCTTTTGCCCCTAGAACATGAATTGGGAACATAACACTGGTAACAGTGGGCATTGTGTAGGCTAATTATTCTTATAGAATGTAGTCTTTTCTCTCTCTCTGTTTTGCATGCGTGGTCATAATCATTATTGTTGTTATTATTATTCTATATATATTTTTTTTGCCTCTGTCACAGTGTATTCAGTGTATACTGTTCATAGGCAACACCAATAGGTGTCATGTGACACAAAATAAACATATGACCACTGTTGTACAGTATCCATTACTTGGACTATTTAAATGTAGTAATTAAAAAAAAAAAAAAGCCAAAAAGATCGTCGCGCTGCGATGGGAGTATGCCCAGCCAGATCCGCCGATCCGTCTAGCGATCAATGGGTGAGTTCCTGCCTGTCCGCACTCAACGACTATAGTAAAGGGCGCTCGGCAACCATTTATACCACAGACTGGACCTGTCTTTCACTTCGACGGTAACTAAAAAAAAATTCAAGCTGCGATTTTTTACGATGGAGATCCTCGCGCGATCGAGTGTAGATTGTGTTGAACACGATAAGAACAAAAAATTCTGCGTTTATTCCTTAAAACAGTCGGCATTTCCCACATTGCTTCTGCTCTGCAGCTGCTATTGGCGCACGTCACTGTCATTAAGCGCCTCCTATTGGCGTAGGTAATGTTTACCTCACGATGATCAAGTATGTAAGGCGAACGGAACGAAACAGTCAAATGAACAATAAATTAACATGGTGAGTAACATTTTATAAACAATATTGTCAATATTGTTTGTTTTCCCTCTATTTTGCTGACTAGAATTTCAAAATAAAGCCCTACCAGAGTCTCAATGCAACAACAGAAAGCGATTGAACCCTGAATTTTGTGAACAGTGACATAATCCTATATAATTATAAATTCAATTGTTATAAGACTTTACAATATTACTGTTTGTTGTTGTATTTTTTTCAAAACTTGAAACTTGTGTGTGTGTGTGTGTGTGTGTCAGTTGGATTTTTTAATGTTTTTGAAATAAGTCTCATGCGCTCCCCCAGCCTGCATTTATTTGATTAAAATATAGTAGCCTAGGCTATAAACTACAGTATTGTGATCTATTATTTTTATATTTTATAATATATTATAATTGTAACGATCTCATAGCTTTATTTATGCAATTGTAAATACAGTGAAAATCAGAATCAGAAAGAGCTTTATTGCCAAGTATGCTTGCGCATACGAGGAATTTGTCTTGGTGACAGTAGCTTCCAGTACACATACAATATAAAGTGACAAGACAAGTGACAAGTAACATAGGTATAATATATGAATATATGAAAATATATGAATGCCAGATCTGATGCCGCTTTCTGTGTATGCACTGGAAAGATGGATTTTCCTTTAATGATTTAATTTGACTGGTGTTGCGTCCCAGGGCGTATGCATTTGTGTTTTATAATGTGTAAGTGTCACTCATTGATTTATTGAGTGTGTGTGCTGCCAATGGACCCAACGGCCTGCTGGGAGTTGTAGTTTTGTTGTATGGTTTGTCCAATTTCCTGTGCTCCTCCCTGTCCTCATCTAGGTGATGGGACCTACCAGCTGTTCCTCATCAATGGCAAGAGGATCCAGTATTCAAGCAGAGCCGGAGAGAGAGAGACCGGGAGAGAGTTCTTCTCCCAAGAGCCTGAGACTGGGAGAGAGTTCTTCTCCCAAGAGCCCGAGACTGTTGTGTTACCAGACTTGGAGTGTTGCTCTTGTTGGTGTATGTGAAGCTTAAATGTGTTGTTACGGCTGTAGTGGCAGCTTTGATGTGTTAAGCTTAAACCGAGGTCAACTTAAATGTCTTGTGGCTGTAGTGTACAGCTTTGAATTGCTTGCCCGTTGTTGAGTGTTGGAGCAGTAGGGAGTGGGTGCCATTTTTCTTTTCTCCTGTTTGTTTTTTTTTTTTTTTGTTTGTTTTTTGTTAGTTAGGAAGTAAGGTAAGAGTTGTGTTGTTTATTGTTGTAGGTTAATTAGGTTGTCCTTCTACCGGCTAGTGATCTTTTGTTTGTTTTGGCTTTACCTGCTCCTGAAGAACACGCTTCATTTCTTTTTCTTTTGGAGCTGTTTGTTTAGGATTCTTTTTGCACTGTATTTATCACTTATTGTAAATAAATGTATTGGAAATCTTACTTTGTGGATTGTGTGCTGGGACTCAGTATAGGTTCACTTTTCTTTGTCGCTGTTCATTTTTTGCTTTAAAGTGACTTTCCCTTTTGCCCCTAGAACATGAATTGGGAACATAACACTGGTAACAGTGGGCATTGTGTAGGCTAATTATTCTTATAGAATGTAGTCTTTTCTCTCTCTCTGTTTTGCATGCGTGGTCATAATCATTATTGTTGTTATTATTATTCTATATATATATTTTTTGCCTCTGTCACAGTGTATTCAGTGTATACTGTTCATAGGCAACACCAATAGGTGTCATGTGACACAAAATAAACATATGACCACTGTTGTACAGTATCCATTACTTGGACTATTTAAATGTAGTATTAAAAAAAAAAAAAAGCCAAAAAGATCGTCGCGCTGCGATGGGAGTATGCCCAGCCAGATCTGCCGATCCGTCTAGCGATCAATGGGTGAGTTCCTGCCTGTCCGCACTCAACGACAATAGTAAAGGGC
Organism: Leuciscus leuciscus; assembly: GCF_965113295.1. Classification (NCBI taxonomy): domain Eukaryota; kingdom Metazoa; phylum Chordata; class Actinopteri; order Cypriniformes; family Leuciscidae; genus Leuciscus; species Leuciscus leuciscus. Next base: position 34,929,408 of record NC_138725.1, on the reverse strand, counting down.
GCTCGGCAGCTATTTATACCACAGACTGGACCTGTCTTTCACTTCGACGGTAACTAAAAAAAAATTCAAGCTGCGATTTTTTACGATGGAGATCATCGCGCGATCGAGTGTAGATTGTGTTGAACACGATAAGAACAAAAAATTCTGCGTTTATTCCTTAAAACAGTCGGCATTTCCCACATTGCTTCTGCTCTGCAGCTGCTATTGGCGCACGTCACTGTCATTAAGCGCCTCCTATTGGCGTAGGTAATGTTTACCTCACGATGATCAAGTATGTAAGGCGAACGGAACGAAACAGTCAAATGAACAATAAATTAACATGGTGAGTAACATTTTATAAACAATATTGTCAATATTGTTTGTTTTCCCTCTATTTTGCTGACTAGAATTTCAAAATAAAGCCCTACCAGAGTCTCAATGCAACAACAGAAAGCGATTGAACCCTGAATTTTGTGAACAGTGACATAATCCTATATAATTATAAATTCAATTGTTATAAGACTTTACAATATTACTGTTTGTTGTTGTATTTTTTTCAAAACTTGAAACTTGTGTGTGTGTGTGTGTGTGTGTGTGTGTGTGTGTCAGTTGGATTTTTTAATGTTTTTGAAATAAGTCTCATGCGCTCCCCCAGCCTGCATTTATTTGATTAAAATATAGTAGCCTAGGCTATAAACTACAGTATTGTGATCTATTATTTTTATATTTTATAATATATTATAATTGTAACGATCTCATAGCTTTATTTATGCAATTGTAAATACAGTGAAAATCAGAATCAGAAAGAGCTTTATTGCCAAGTATGCTTGCGCATACGAGGAATTTGTCTTGGTGACAGTAGCTTCCAGTACACATACAATATAAAGTGACAAGACAAGTGACAAGTAACATAGGTATAATATATGAATATATGAAAATATATGAATGCCAGATCTGATGCCGCTTTCTGTGTATGCACTGGAAAGATGGATTTTCCTTTAATGATTTAATTTGACTGGTGTTGCGTCCCAGGGCGTATGCATTTGTGTTTTATAATGTGTAAGTGTCACTCATTGATTTATTGAGTGTGTGTGCTGCCAATGGACCCAACGGCCTGCTGGGAGTTGTAGTTTTGTTGTATGGTTTGTCCAATTTCCTGTGCTCCTCCCTGTCCTCATCTAGGTGATGGGACCTACCAGCTGTTCCTCATCAATGGCAAGAGGATCCAGTATTCAAGCAGAGCCGGAGAGAGAGAGACCGGGAGAGAGTTCTTCTCCCAAGAGCCTGAGACTGGGAGAGAGTTCTTCTCCCAAGAGCCCGAGACTGTTGTGTTACCAGACTTGGAGTGTTGCTCTTGTTGGTGTATGTGAAGCTTAAATGTGTTGTTACGGCTGTAGTGGCAGCTTTGATGTGTTAAGCTTAAACCGAGGTCAACTTAAATGTCTTGTGGCTGTAGTGTACAGCTTTGAATTGCTTGCCCGTTGTTGAGTGTTGGAGCAGTAGGGAGTGGGTGCCATTTTTCTTTTCTCCTGTTTGTTTTGTTTTTTTTTTGTTTGTTTTTTGTTAGTTAGGAAGTAAGGTAAGAGTTGTGTTGTTTATTGTTGTAGGTTAATTAGGTTGTCCTTCTACCGGCTAGTGATCTTTTGTTTGTTTTGGCTTTACCTGCTCCTGAAGAACACGCTTCATTTCTTTTTCTTTTGGAGCTGTTTGTTTAGGATTCTTTTTGCACTGTATTTATCACTTATTGTAAATAAATGTATTGGAAATCTTACTTTGTGTATTGTGTGCTGGGACTCAGTATAGGTTCACTTTTCTTTGTCGCTGTTCATTTTTTGCTTTAAAGTGACTTTCCCTTTTGCCCCTAGAACATGAATTGGGAACATAACACTGGTAACAGTGGGCATTGTGTAGGCTAATTATTCTTATAGAATGTAGTCTTTTCTCTCTCTCTGTTTTGCATGCGTGGTCATAATCATTATTGTTGTTATTATTATTCTATATATATATTTTTTGCCTCTGTCACAGTGTATTCAGTGTATACTGTTCATAGGCAACACCAATAGGTGTCATGTGACACAAAATAAACATATAACCACTGTTGTACAGTATCCATTACTTGGACTATTTAAATGTAGTAATTAAAAAAAAAAAAAAGCCAAAAAGATCGTCGCGCTGCGATGGGAGTATGCCCAGCCAGATCTGCCGATCCGTCTAGCGATCAATGGGTGAGTTCCTGCCTGTCCGCACTCAACGACAATAGTAAAGGGCGCTCGGCAACAATTTATACCACAGACTGGACCTGTCTTTCACTTCGACGGTAACTAAAAAAAAATTCAAGCTGCGATTTTTTACGATGGAGATCCTCGCGCGATCGAGTGTAGATTGTGTTGAACACGATAAGAACAAAAAATTCTGCGTTTATTCCTTAAAACAGTCGGCATTTCCCACATTGCTTCTGCTCTGCAGCTGCTATTGGCGCACGTCACTGTCATTAAGCGCCTCCTATTGGCGTAGGTAATGTTTACCTCACGATGATCAAGTATGTAAGGCGAACGGAACGAAACAGTCAAATGAACAATAAATTAACATGGTGAGTAACATTTTATAAACAATATTGTCAATATTGTTTGTTTTCCCTCTATTTTGCTGACTAGAATTTCAAAATAAAGCCCTACCAGAGTCTCAATGCAACAACAGAAAGCGATTGAACCCTGAATTTTGTGAACAGTGACATAATCCTATATAATTATAAATTCAATTGTTATAAGACTTTACAATATTACTGTTTGTTGTTGTATTTTTTTCAAAACTTGAAACTTGTGTGTGTGTGTGTGTGTGTGTCAGTTGGATTTTTTAATGTTTTTGAAATAAGTCTCATGCGCTCCCCCAGCCTGCATTTATTTGATTAAAATATAGTAGCCTAGGCTATAAACTACAGTATTGTGATCTATTATTTTTATATTTTATAATATATTATAATTGTAACGATCTCATAGCTTTATTTATGCAATTGTAAATACAGTGAAAATCAGAATCAGAAAGAGCTTTATTGCCAAGTATGCTTGCGCATACGAGGAATTTGTCTTGGTGACAGTAGCTTCCAGTACACATACAATATAAAGTGACAAGACAAGTGACAAGTAACATAGGTATAATATATGAATATATGAAAATATATGAATGCCAGATCTGATGCCGCTTTCTGTGTATGCACTGGAAAGATGGATTTTCCTTTAATGATTTAATTTGACTGGTGTTGCGTCCCAGGGCGTATGCATTTGTGTTTTATAATGTGTAAGTGTCACTCATTGATTTATTGAGTGTGTGTGCTGCCAATGGACCCAACGGCCTGCTGGGAGTTGTAGTTTTGTTGTATGGTTTGTCCAATTTCCTGTGCTCCTCCCTGTCCTCATCTAGGTGATGGGACCTACCAGCTGTTCCTCATCAATGGCAAGAGGATCCAGTATTCAAGCAGAGCCGGAGAGAGAGAGACCGGGAGAGAGTTCTTCTCCCAAGAGCCTGAGACTGGGAGAGAGTTCTTCTCCCAAGAGCCCGAGACTGTTGTGTTACCAGACTTGGAGTGTTGCTCTTGTTGGTGTATGTGAAGCTTAAATGTGTTGTTACGGCTGTAGTGGCAGCTTTGATGTGTTAAGCTTAAACCGAGGTCAACTTAAATGTCTTGTGGCTGTAGTGTACAGCTTTGAATTGCTTGCCCGTTGTTGAGTGTTGGAGCAGTAGGGAGTGGGTGCCATTTTTCTTTTCTCCTGTTTGTTTTGTTTTTTTTTTGTTTGTTTTTTGTTAGTTAGGAAGTAAGGTAAGAGTTGTGTTGTTTATTGTTGTAGGTTAATTAGGTTGTCCTTCTACCGGCTAGTGATCTTTTGTTTGTTTTGGCTTTACCTGCTCCTGAAGAACACGCTTCATTTCTTTTTCTTTTGGAGCTGTTTGTTTAGGATTCTTTTTGCACTGTATTTATCACTTATTGTAAATAAATGTATTGGAAATCTTACTTTGTGTATTGTGTGCTGGGACTCAGTATAGGTTCACTTTTCTTTGTCGCTGTTCATTTTTTGCTTTAAAGTGACTTTCCCTTTTGCCCCTAGAACATGAATTGGGAACATAACACTGGTAACAGTGGGCATTGTGTAGGCTAATTATTCTTATAGAATGTAGTCTTTTCTCTCTCTCTGTTTTGCATGCGTGGTCATAATCATTATTGTTGTTATTATTATTCTATATATATATTTTTTGCCTCTGTCACAGTGTATTCAGTGTATACTGTTCATAGGCAACACCAATAGGTGTCATGTGACACAAAATAAACATATGACCACTGTTGTACAGTATCCATTACTTGGACTATTTAAATGTAGTAATTAAAAAAAAAAAAAAGCCAAAGAGATCGTCGCGCTGCGATGGGAGTATGCCCAGCCAGATCTGCCGATCCGTCTAGCGATCAATGGGTGAGTTCCTGCCTGTCCGCACTCAACGACAATAGTAAAGGGCGCTCGGCAGCCATTTATACCACAAACTGGACCTGTCTTTCACTTCGACGGTAACTAAAAAAAAATTCAAGCTGCGATTTTTTACGATGGAGATCCTCGCGCGATCGAGTGTAGATTGTGTTGAACACGATAAGAACAAAAAATTCTGCGTTTATTCCTTAAAACAGTCGGCATTTCCCACATTGCTTCTGCTCTGCAGCTGCTATTGGCGCACGTCACTGTCATTAAGCGCCTCCTATTGGCGTAGGTAATGTTTACCTCACGATGATCAAGTATGTAAGGCGAACGGAACGAAACAGTCAAATGAACAATAAATTAACATGGTGAGTAACATTTTATAAACAATATTGTCAATATTGTTTGTTTTCCCTCTATTTTGCTGACTAGAATTTCAAAATAAAGCCCTACCAGAGTCTCAATGCAACAACAGAAAGCGATTGAACCCTGAATTTTGTGAACAGTGACATAATCCTATATAATTATAAATTCAATTGTTATAAGACTTTACAATATTACTGTTTGTTGTTGTATTTTTTTCAAAACTTGAAACTTGTGTGTGTGTGTGTGTGTGTGTGTGTCAGTTGGATTTTTTAATGTTTTTGAAATAAGTCTCATGCGCTCCCCCAGCCTGCATTTATTTGATTAAAATATAGTAGCCTAGGCTATAAACTACAGTATTGTGATCTATTATTTTTATATTTTATAATATATTATAATTGTAACGATCTCATAGCTTTATTTATGCAATTGTAAATACAGTGAAAATCAGAATCAGAAAGAGCTTTATTGCCAAGTATGCTTGCGCATACGAGGAATTTGTCTTGGTGACAGTAGCTTCCAGTACACATACAATATAAAGTGACAAGACAAGTGACAAGTAACATAGGTATAATATATGAATATATGAAAATATATGAATGCCAGATCTGATGCCGCTTTCTGTGTATGCACTGGAAAGATGGATTTTCCTTTAATGATTTAATTTGACTGGTGTTGCGTCCCAGGGCGTATGCATTTGTGTTTTATAATGTGTAAGTGTCACTCATTGATTTATTGAGTGTGTGTGCTGCCAATGGACCCAACGGCCTGCTGGGAGTTGTAGTTTTGTTGTATGGTTTGTCCAATTTCCTGTGCTCCTCCCTGTCCTCATCTAGGTGATGGGACCTACCAGCTGTTCCTCATCAATGGCAAGAGGATCCAGTATTCAAGCAGAGCCGGAGAGAGAGAGACCGGGAGAGAGTTCTTCTCCCAAGAGCCTGAGACTGGGAGAGAGTTCTTCTCCCAAGAGCCCGAGACTGTTGTGTTACCAGACTTGGAGTGTTGCTCTTGTTGGTGTATGTGAAGCTTAAATGTGTTGTTACGGCTGTAGTGGCAGCTTTGATGTGTTAAGCTTAAACCGAGGTCAACTTAAATGTCTTGTGGCTGTAGTGTACAGCTTTGAATTGCTTGCCCGTTGTTGAGTGTTGGAGCAGTAGGGAGTGGGTGCCATTTTTCTTTTCTCCTGTTTGTTTTGTTTTTTTTTTGTTTGTTTTTTGTTAGTTAGGAAGTAAGGTAAGAGTTGTGTTGTTTATTGTTGTAGGTTAATTAGGTTGTCCTTCTACCGGCTAGTGATCTTTTGTTTGTTTTGGCTTTACCTGCTCCTGAAGAACACGCTTCATTTCTTTTTCTTTTGGAGCTGTTTGTTTAGGATTCTTTTTGCACTGTATTTATCACTTATTGTAAATAAATGTATTGGAAATCTTACTTTGTGTATTGTGTGCTGGGACTCAGTATAGGTTCACTTTTCTTTGTCGCTGTTCATTTTTTGCTTTAAAGTGACTTTCCCTTTTGCCCCTAGAACATGAATTGGGAACATAACACTGGTAACAGTGGGCATTGTGTAGGCTAATTATTCTTATAGAATGTAGTCTTTTCTCTCTCTCTGTTTTGCATGCGTGGTCATAATCATTATTGTTGTTATTATTATTCTATATATATATTTTTTGCCTCTGTCACAGTGTATTCAGTGTATACTGTTCATAGGCAACACCAATAGGTGTCATGTGACACAAAATAAACATATGACCACTGTTGTACAGTATCCATTACTTGGACTATTTAAATGTAGTAATTAAAAAAAAAAAAAAGCCAAAGAGATCGTCGCGCTGCGATGGGAGTATGCCCAGCCAGATCTGCCGATCCGTCTAGCGATCAATGGGTGAGTTCCTGCCTGTCCGCACTCAACGACAATAGTAAAGGGCGCTCGGCAGCCATTTATACCACAAACTGGACCTGTCTTTCACTTCGACGGTAACTAAAAAAAAATTCAAGCTGCGATTTTTTACGATGGAGATCCTCGCGCGATCGAGTGTAGATTGTGTTGAACACGATAAGAACAAAAAATTCTGCGTTTATTCCTTAAAACAGTCGGCATTTCCCACATTGCTTCTGCTCTGCAGCTGCTATTGGCGCACGTCACTGTCATTAAGCGCCTCCTATTGGCGTAGGTAATGTTTACCTCACGATGATCAAGTATGTAAGGCGAACGGAACGAAACAGTCAAATGAACAATAAATTAACATGGTGAGTAACATTTTATAAACAATATTGTCAATATTGTTTGTTTTCCCTCTATTTTGCTGACTAGAATTTCAAAATAAAGCCCTACCAGAGTCTCAATGCAACAACAGAAAGCGATTGAACCCTGAATTTTGTGAACAGTGACATAATCCTATATAATTATAAATTCAATTGTTATAAGACTTTACAATATTACTGTTTGTTGTTGTATTTTTTTCAAAACTTGAAACTTGTGTGTGTGTGTGTGTGTGTGTCAGTTGGATTTTTTAATGTTTTTGAAATAAGTCTCATGCGCTCCCCCAGCCTGCATTTATTTGATTAAAATATAGTAGCCTAGGCTATAAACTACAGTATTGTGATCTATTATTTTTATATTTTATAATATATTATAATTGTAACGATCTCATAGCTTTATTTATGCAATTGTAAATACAGTGAAAATCAGAATCAGAAAGAGCTTTATTGCCAAGTATGCTTGCGCATACGAGGAATTTGTCTTGGTGACAGTAGCTTCCAGTACACATACAATATAAAGTGACAAGACAAGTGACAAGTAACATAGGTATAATATATGAATATATGAAAATATATGAATGCCAGATCTGATGCCGCTTTCTGTGTATGCACTGGAAAGATGGATTTTCCTTTAATGATTTAATTTGACTGGTGTTGCGTCCCAGGGCGTATGCATTTGTGTTTTATAATGTGTAAGTGTCACTCATTGATTTATTGAGTGTGTGTGCTGCCAATGGACCCAACGGCCTGCTGGGAGTTGTAGTTTTGTTGTATGGTTTGTCCAATTTCCTGTGCTCCTCCCTGTCCTCATCTAGGTGATGGGACCTACCAGCTGTTCCTCATCAATGGCAAGAGGATCCAGTATTCAAGCAGAGCCGGAGAGAGAGAGACCGGGAGAGAGTTCTTCTCCCAAGAGCCTGAGACTGGGAGAGAGTTCTTCTCCCAAGAGCCCGAGACTGTTGTGTTACCAGACTTGGAGTGTTGCTCTTGTTGGTGTATGTGAAGCTTAAATGTGTTGTTACGGCTGTAGTGGCAGCTTTGATGTGTTAAGCTTAAACCGAGGTCAACTTAAATGTCTTGTGGCTGTAGTGTACAGCTTTGAATTGCTTGCCCGTTGTTGAGTGTTGGAGCAGTAGGGAGTGGGTGCCATTTTTCTTTTCTCCTGTTTGTTTTGTTTTTTTTTTGTTTGTTTTTTGTTAGTTAGGAAGTAAGGTAAGAGTTGTGTTGTTTATTGTTGTAGGTTAATTAGGTTGTCCTTCTACCGGCTAGTGATCTTTTGTTTGTTTTGGCTTTACCTGCTCCTGAAGAACACGCTTCATTTCTTTTTCTTTTGGAGCTGTTTGTTTAGGATTCTTTTTGCACTGTATTTATCACTTATTGTAAATAAATGTATTGGAAATCTTACTTTGTGTATTGTGTGCTGGGACTCAGTATAGGTTCACTTTTCTTTGTCGCTGTTCATTTTTTGCTTTAAAGTGACTTTCCCTTTTGCCCCTAGAACATGAATTGGGAACATAACACTGGTAACAGTGGGCATTGTGTAGGCTAATTATTCTTATAGAATGTAGTCTTTTCTCTCTCTCTGTTTTGCATGCGTGGTCATAATCATTATTGTTGTTATTATTATTCTATATATATATTTTTTGCCTCTGTCACAGTGTATTCAGTGTATACTGTTCATAGGCAACACCAATAGGTGTCATGTGACACAAAATAAACATATGACCACTGTTGTACAGTATCCATTACTTGGACTATTTAAATGTAGTAATTAAAAAAAAAAAAAAGCCAAAGAGATCGTCGCGCTGCGATGGGAGTATGCCCAGCCAGATCTGCCGATCCGTCTAGCGATCAATGGGTGAGTTCCTGCCTGTCCGCACTCAACGACAATAGTAAAGGGCGCTCGGCAGCCATTTATACCACAAACTGGACCTGTCTTTCACTTCGACGGTAACTAAAAAAAAATTCAAGCTGCGATTTTTTACGATGGAGATCCTCGCGCGATCGAGTGTAGATTGTGTTGAACACGATAAGAACAAAAAATTCTGCGTTTATTCCTTAAAACAGTCGGCATTTCCCACATTGCTTCTGCTCTGCAGCTGCTATTGGCGCACGTCACTGTCATTAAGCGCCTCCTATTGGCGTAGGTAATGTTTACCTCACGATGATCAAGTATGTAAGGCGAACGGAACGAAACAGTCAAATGAACAATAAATTAACATGGTGAGTAACATTTTATAAACAATATTGTCAATATTGTTTGTTTTCCCTCTATTTTGCTGACTAGAATTTCAAAATAAAGCCCTACCAGAGTCTCAATGCAACAACAGAAAGCGATTGAACCCTGAATTTTGTGAACAGTGACATAATCCTATATAATTATAAATTCAATTGTTATAAGACTTTACAATATTACTGTTTGTTGTTGTATTTTTTTCAAAACTTGAAACTTGTGTGTGTGTGTGTGTGTGTGTGTGTCAGTTGGATTTTTTAATGTTTTTGAAATAAGTCTCATGCGCTCCCCCAGCCTGCATTTATTTGATTAAAATATAGTAGCCTAGGCTATAAACTACAGTATTGTGATCTATTATTTTTATATTTTATAATATATTATAATTGTAACGATCTCATAGCTTTATTTATGCAATTGTAAATACAGTGAAAATCAGAATCAGAAAGAGCTTTATTGCCAAGTATGCTTGCGCATACGAGGAATTTGTCTTGGTGACAGTAGCTTCCAGTACACATACAATATAAAGTGACAAGACAAGTGACAAGTAACATAGGTATAATATATGAATATATGAAAATATATGAATGCCAGATCTGATGCCGCTTTCTGTGTATGCACTGGAAAGATGGATTTTCCTTTAATGATTTAATTTGACTGGTGTTGCGTCCCAGGGCGTATGCATTTGTGTTTTATAATGTGTAAGTGTCACTCATTGATTTATTGAGTGTGTGTGCTGCCAATGGACCCAACGGCCTGCTGGGAGTTGTAGTTTTGTTGTATGGTTTGTCCAATTTCCTGTGCTCCTCCCTGTCCTCATCTAGGTGATGGGACCTACCAGCTGTTCCTCATCAATGGCAAGAGGATCCAGTATTCAAGCAGAGCCGGAGAGAGAGAGACCGGGAGAGAGTTCTTCTCCCAAGAGCCTGAGACTGGGAGAGAGTTCTTCTCCCAAGAGCCCGAGACTGTTGTGTTACCAGACTTGGAGTGTTGCTCTTGTTGGTGTATGTGAAGCTTAAATGTGTTGTTACGGCTGTAGTGGCAGCTTTGATGTGTTAAGCTTAAACCGAGGTCAACTTAAATGTCTTGTGGCTGTAGTGTACAGCTTTGAATTGCTTGCCCGTTGTTGAGTGTTGGAGCAGTAGGGAGTGGGTGCCATTTTTCTTTTCTCCTGTTTGTTTTGTTTTTTTTTTGTTTGTTTTTTGTTAGTTAGGAAGTAAGGTAAGAGTTGTGTTGTTTATTGTTGTAGGTTAATTAGGTTGTCCTTCTACCGGCTAGTGATCTTTTGTTTGTTTTGGCTTTACCTGCTCCTGAAGAACACGCTTCATTTCTTTTTCTTTTGGAGCTGTTTGTTTAGGATTCTTTTTGCACTGTATTTATCACTTATTGTAAATAAATGTATTGGAAATCTTACTTTGTGTATTGTGTGCTGGGACTCAGTATAGGTTCACTTTTCTTTGTCGCTGTTCATTTTTTGCTTTAAAGTGACTTTCCCTTTTGCCCCTAGAACATGAATTGGGAACATAACACTGGTAACAGTGGGCATTGTGTAGGCTAATTATTCTTATAGAATGTAGTCTTTTCTCTCTCTCTGTTTTGCATGCGTGGTCATAATCATTATTGTTGTTATTATTATTCTATATATATATTTTTTGCCTCTGTCACAGTGTATTCAGTGTATACTGTTCATAGGCAACACCAATAGGTGTCATGTGACACAAAATAAACATATGACCACTGTTGTACAGTATCCATTACTTGGACTATTTAAATGTAGTAATTAAAAAAAAAAAAAAGCCAAAGAGATCGTCGCGCTGCGATGGGAGTATGCCCAGCCAGATCTGCCGATCCGTCTAGCGATCAATGGGTGAGTTCCTGCCTGTCCGCACTCAACGACAATAGTAAAGGGCGCTCGGCAGCCATTTATACCACAAACTGGACCTGTCTTTCACTTCGACGGTAACTAAAAAAAAATTCAAGCTGCGATTTTTTACGATGGAGATCCTCGCGCGATCGAGTGTAGATTGTGTTGAACACGATAAGAACAAAAAATTCTGCGTTTATTCCTTAAAACAGTCGGCATTTCCCACATTGCTTCTGCTCTGCAGCTGCTATTGGCGCACGTCACTGTCATTAAGCGCCTCCTATTGGCGTAGGTAATGTTTACCTCACGATGATCAAGTATGTAAGGCGAACGGAACGAAACAGTCAAATGAACAATAAATTAACATGGTGAGTAACATTTTATAAACAATATTGTCAATATTGTTTGTTTTCCCTCTATTTTGCTGACTAGAATTTCAAAATAAAGCCCTACCAGAGTCTCAATGCAACAACAGAAAGCGATTGAACCCTGAATTTTGTGAACAGTGACATAATCCTATATAATTATAAATTCAATTGTTATAAGACTTTACAATATTACTGTTTGTTGTTGTATTTTTTTCAAAACTTGAAACTTGTGTGTGTGTGTGTGTGTGTGTGTGTCAGTTGGATTTTTTAATGTTTTTGAAATAAGTCTCATGCGCTCCCCCAGCCTGCATTTATTTGATTAAAATATAGTAGCCTAGGCTATAAACTACAGTATTGTGATCTATTATTTTTATATTTTATAATATATTATAATTGTAACGATCTCATAGCTTTATTTATGCAATTGTAAATACAGTGAAAATCAGAATCAGAAAGAGCTTTATTGCCAAGTATGCTTGCGCATACGAGGAATTTGTCTTGGTGACAGTAGCTTCCAGTACACATACAATATAAAGTGACAAGACAAGTGACAAGTAACATAGGTATAATATATGAATATATGAAAATATATGAATGCCAGATCTGATGCCGCTTTCTGTGTATGCACTGGAAAGATGGATTTTCCTTTAATGATTTAATTTGACTGGTGTTGCGTCCCAGGGCGTATGCATTTGTGTTTTATAATGTGTAAGTGTCACTCATTGATTTATTGAGTGTGTGTGCTGCCAATGGACCCAACGGCCTGCTGGGAGTTGTAGTTTTGTTGTATGGTTTGTCCAATTTCCTGTGCTCCTCCCTGTCCTCATCTAGGTGATGGGACCTACCAGCTGTTCCTCATCAATGGCAAGAGGATCCAGTATTCAAGCAGAGCCGGAGAGAGAGAGACCGGGAGAGAGTTCTTCTCCCAAGAGCCTGAGACTGGGAGAGAGTTCTTCTCCCAAGAGCCCGAGACTGTTGTGTTACCAGACTTGGAGTGTTGCTCTTGTTGGTGTATGTGAAGCTTAAATGTGTTGTTACGGCTGTAGTGGCAGCTTTGATGTGTTAAGCTTAAACCGAGGTCAACTTAAATGTCTTGTGGCTGTAGTGTACAGCTTTGAATTGCTTGCCCGTTGTTGAGTGTTGGAGCAGTAGGGAGTGGGTGCCATTTTTCTTTTCTCCTGTTTGTTTTGTTTTTTTTTTGTTTGTTTTTTGTTAGTTAGGAAGTAAGGTAAGAGTTGTGTTGTTTATTGTTGTAGGTTAATTAGGTTGTCCTTCTACCGGCTAGTGATCTTTTGTTTGTTTTGGCTTTACCTGCTCCTGAAGAACACGCTTCATTTCTTTTTCTTTTGGAGCTGTTTGTTTAGGATTCTTTTTGCACTGTATTTATCACTTATTGTAAATAAATGTATTGGAAATCTTACTTTGTGTATTGTGTGCTGGGACTCAGTATAGGTTCACTTTTCTTTGTCGCTGTTCATTTTTTGCTTTAAAGTGACTTTCCCTTTTGCCCCTAGAACATGAATTGGGAACATAACACTGGTAACAGTGGGCATTGTGTAGGCTAATTATTCTTATAGAATGTAGTCTTTTCTCTCTCTCTGTTTTGCATGCGTGGTCATAATCATTATTGTTGTTATTATTATTCTATATATATATTTTTTGCCTCTGTCACAGTGTATTCAGTGTATACTGTTCATAGGCAACACCAATAGGTGTCATGTGACACAAAATAAACATATGACCACTGTTGTACAGTATCCATTACTTGGACTATTTAAATGTAGTAATTAAAAAAAAAAAAAAGCCAAAGAGATCGTCGCGCTGCGATGGGTGTATGCCCAGCCAGATCTGCCGATCCGTCTAGCGATCAATGGGTGAGTTCCTGCCTGTCCGCACTCAACGACAAAAGTAAAAGGCGCTCGGCAGCCATTTATACCACAGACTGGACCTGTCTTTCACTTCGACGGTAACTAAAAAAAAATTCAAGCTGCGATTTTTTACGATGGAGATCCTCGCGCGATCGAGTGTAGATTGTGTTGAACACGATAAGAACAAAAAATTCTGCGTTTATTCCTTAAAACAGTCGGCATTTCCCACATTGCTTCTGCTCTGCAGCTGCTATTGGCGCACGTCACTGTCATTAAGCGCCTCCTATTGGCGTAGGTAATGTTTACCTCACGATGATCAAGTATGTAAGGCGAACGGAACGAAACAGTCAAATGAACAATAAATTAACATGGTGAGTAACATTTTATAAACAATATTGTCAATATTGTTTGTTTTCCCTCTATTTTGCTGACTAGAATTTCAAAATAAAGCCCTACCAGAGTCTCAATGCAACAACAGAAAGCGATTGAACCCTGAATTTTGTGAACAGTGACATAATCCTATATAATTATAAATTCAATTGTTATAAGACTTTACAATATTACTGTTTGTTGTTGTATTTTTTTCAAAACTTGAAACTTGTGTGTGTGTGTGTGTGTGTGTGTGTCAGTTGGATTTTTTAATGTTTTTGAAATAAGTCTCATGCGCTCCCCCAGCCTGCATTTATTTGATTAAAATATAGTAGCCTAGGCTATAAACTACAGTATTGTGATCTATTATTTTTATATTTTATAATATATTATAATTGTAACGATCTCATAGCTTTATTTATGCAATTGTAAATACAGTGAAAATCAGAATCAGAAAGAGCTTTATTGCCAAGTATGCTTGCGCATACGAGGAATTTGTCTTGGTGACAGTAGCTTCCAGTACACATACAATATAAAGTGACAAGACAAGTGACAAGTAACATAGGTATAATATATGAATATATGAAAATATATGAATGCCAGATCTGATGCCGCTTTCTGTGTATGCACTGGAAAGATGGATTTTCCTTTAATGATTTAATTTGACTGGTGTTGCGTCCCAGGGCGTATGCATTTGTGTTTTATAATGTGTAAGTGTCACTCATTGATTTATTGAGTGTGTGTGCTGCCAATGGACCCAACGGCCTGCTGGGAGTTGTAGTTTTGTTGTATGGTTTGTCCAATTTCCTGTGCTCCTCCCTGTCCTCATCTAGGTGATGGGACCTACCAGCTGTTCCTCATCAATGGCAAGAGGATCCAGTATTCAAGCAGAGCCGGAGAGAGAGAGACCGGGAGAGAGTTCTTCTCCCAAGAGCCTGAGACTGGGAGAGAGTTCTTCTCCCAAGAGCCCGAGACTGTTGTGTTACCAGACTTGGAGTGTTGCTCTTGTTGGTGTATGTGAAGCTTAAATGTGTTGTTACGGCTGTAGTGGCAGCTTTGATGTGTTAAGCTTAAACCGAGGTCAACTTAAATGTCTTGTGGCTGTAGTGTACAGCTTTGAATTGCTTGCCCGTTGTTGAGTGTTGGAGCAGTAGGGAGTGGGTGCCATTTTTCTTTTCTCCTGTTTTTTTTTTTTTTTTTTTGTTTGTTTTTTGTTAGTTAGGAAGTAAGGTAAGAGTTGTGTTGTTTATTGTTGTAGGTTAATTAGGTTGTCCTTCTACCGGCTAGTGATCTTTTGTTTGTTTTGGCTTTACCTGCTCCTGAAGAACACGCTTCATTTCTTTTTCTTTTGGAGCTGTTTGTTTAGGATTCTTTTTGCACTGTATTTATCACTTATTGTAAATAAATGTATTGGAAATCTTACTTTGTGTATTGTGTGCTGGGACTCAGTATAGGTTCACTTTTCTTTGTCGCTGTTCATTTTTTGCTTTAAAGTGACTTTCCCTTTTGCCCCTAGAACATGAATTGGGAACATAACACTGGTAACAGTGGGCATTGTGTAGGCTAATTATTCTTATAGAATGTAGTCTTTTCTCTCTCTCTGTTTTGCATGCGTGGTCATAATCATTATTGTTGTTATTATTATTCTATATATATATTTTTTGCCTCTGTCACAGTGTATTCAGTGTATACTGTTCATAGGCAACACCAATAGGTGTCATGTGACACAAAATAAACATATGACCACTGTTGTACAGTATCCATTACTTGGACTATTTAAATGTAGTAATTAAAAAAAAAAAAAAGCCAAAAAGATCGTCGCGCTGCGATGGGAGTATGCCCAGCCAGATCTGCCGATCCGTCTAGCGATCAATGGGTGAGTTCCTGCCTGTCCGCACTCAACGACAATAGTAAAGGGCGCTCGGCAGCCATTTATACCACAGACTGGACCTGTCTTTCACTTCGACGGTAACTAAAAAAAAATTCAAGCTGCGATTTTTTACGATGGAGATCCTCGCGCGATCGAGTGTAGATTGTGTTGAACACGATAAGAACAAAAAATTCTGCGTTTATTCCTTAAAACAGTCGGCATTTCCCACATTGCTTCTGCTCTGCAGCTGCTATTGGCGCACGTCACTGTCATTAAGCGCCTCCTATTGGCGTAGGTAATGTTTACCTCACGATGATCAAGTATGTAAGGCGAACGGAACGAAACAGTCAAATGAACAATAAATTAACATGGTGAGTAACATTTTATAAACAATATTGTCAATATTGTTTGTTTTCCCTCTATTTTGCTGACTAGAATTTCAAAATAAAGCCCTACCAGAGTCTCAATGCAACAACAGAAAGCGATTGAACCCTGAATTTTGTGAACAGTGACATAATCCTATATAATTATAAATTCAATTGTTATAAGACTTTACAATATTACTGTTTGTTGTTGTATTTTTTTCAAAACTTGAAACTTGTGTGTGTGTGTGTGTGTGTGTCAGTTGGATTTTTTAATGTTTTTGAAATAAGTCTCATGCGCTCCCCCAGCCTGCATTTATTTGATTAAAATATAGTAGCCTAGGCTATAAACTACAGTATTGTGATCTATTATTTTTATATTTTATAATATATTATAATTGTAACGATCTCATAGCTTTATTTATGCAATTGTAAATACAGTGAAAATCAGAATCAGAAAGAGCTTTATTGCCAAGTATGCTTGCGCATACGAGGAATTTGTCTTGGTGACAGTAGCTTCCAGTACACATACAATATAAAGTGACAAGACAAGTGACAAGTAACATAGGTATAATATATGAATATATGAAAATATATGAATGCCAGATCTGATGCCGCTTTCTGTGTATGCACTGGAAAGATGGATTTTCCTTTAATGATTTAATTTGACTGGTGTTGCGTCCCAGGGCGTATGCATTTGTGTTTTATAATGTGTAAGTGTCACTCATTGATTTATTGAGTGTGTGTGCTGCCAATGGACCCAACGGCCTGCTGGGAGTTGTAGTTTTGTTGTATGGTTTGTCCAATTTCCTGTGCTCCTCCCTGTCCTCATCTAGGTGATGGGACCTACCAGCTGTTCCTCATCAATGGCAAGAGGATCCAGTATTCAAGCAGAGCCGGAGAGAGAGAGACCGGGAGAGAGTTCTTCTCCCAAGAGCCTGAGACTGGGAGAGAGTTCTTCTCCCAAGAGCCCGAGACTGTTGTGTTACCAGACTTGGAGTGTTGCTCTTGTTGGTGTATGTGAAGCTTAAATGTGTTGTTACGGCTGTAGTGGCAGCTTTGATGTGTTAAGCTTAAACCGAGGTCAACTTAAATGTCTTGTGGCTGTAGTGTACAGCTTTGAATTGCTTGCCCGTTGTTGAGTGTTGGAGCAGTAGGGAGTGGGTGCCATTTTTCTTTTCTCCTGTTTGTTTTGTTTTTTTTTTGTTTGTTTTTTGTTAGTTAGGAAGTAAGGTAAGAGTTGTGTTGTTTATTGTTGTAGGTTAATTAGGTTGTCCTTCTACCGGCTAGTGATCTTTTGTTTGTTTTGGCTTTACCTGCTCCTGAAGAACACGCTTCATTTCTTTTTCTTTTGGAGCTGTTTGTTTAGGATTCTTTTTGCACTGTATTTATCACTTATTGTAAATAAATGTATTGGAAATCTTACTTTGTGTATTGTGTGCTGGGACTCAGTATAGGTTCACTTTTCTTTGTCGCTGTTCATTTTTTGCTTTAAAGTGACTTTCCCTTTTGCCCCTAGAACATGAATTGGGAACATAACACTGGTAACAGTGGGCATTGTGTAGGCTAATTATTCTTATAGAATGTAGTCTTTTCTCTCTCTCTGTTTTGCATGCGTGGTCATAATCATTATTGTTGTTATTATTATTCTATATATATATTTTTTGCCTCTGTCACAGTGTATTCAGTGTATACTGTTCATAGGCAACACCAATAGGTGTCATGTGACACAAAATAAACATATGACCACTGTTGTACAGTATCCATTACTTGGACTATTTAAATGTAGTAATTAAAAAAAAAAAAAAGCCAAAGAGATCGTCGCGCTGCGATGGGTGTATGCCCAGCCAGATCTGCCGATCCGTCTAGCGATCAATGGGTGAGTTCCTGCCTGTCCGCACTCAACGACAAAAGTAAAAGGCGCTCGGCAGCTATTTATACCACAGACTGGACCTGTCTTTCACTTCGACGGTAACTAAAAAAAAATTCAAGCTGCGATTTTTTACGATGGAGATCCTCGCGCGATCGAGTGTAGATTGTGTTGAACACGATAAGAACAAAAAATTCTGCGTTTATTCCTTAAAACAGTCGGCATTTCCCACATTGCTTCTGCTCTGCAGCTGCTATTGGCGCACGTCACTGTCATTAAGCGCCTCCTATTGGCGTAGGTAATGTTTACCTCACGATGATCAAGTATGTAAGGCGAACGGAACGAAACAGTCAAATGAACAATAAATTAACATGGTGAGTAACATTTTATAAACAATATTGTCAATATTGTTTGTTTTCCCTCTATTTTGCTGACTAGAATTTCAAAATAAAGCCCTACCAGAGTCTCAATGCAACAACAGAAAGCGATTGAACCCTGAATTTTGTGAACAGTGACATAATCCTATATAATTATAAATTCAATTGTTATAAGACTTTACAATATTACTGTTTGTTGTTGTATTTTTTTCAAAACTTGAAACTTGTGTGTGTGTGTGTGTGTGTGTGTGTCAGTTGGATTTTTTAATGTTTTTGAAATAAGTCTCATGCGCTCCCCCAGCCTGCATTTATTTGATTAAAATATAGTAGCCTAGGCTATAAACTACAGTATTGTGATCTATTATTTTTATATTTTATAATATATTATAATTGTAACGATCTCATAGCTTTATTTATGCAATTGTAAATACAGTGAAAATCAGAATCAGAAAGAGCTTTATTGCCAAGTATGCTTGCGCATACGAGGAATTTGTCTTGGTGACAGTAGCTTCCAGTACACATACAATATAAAGTGACAAGACAAGTGACAAGTAACATAGGTATAATATATGAATATATGAAAATATATGAATGCCAGATCTGATGCCGCTTTCTGTGTATGCACTGGAAAGATGGATTTTCCTTTAATGATTTAATTTGACTGGTGTTGCGTCCCAGGGCGTATGCATTTGTGTTTTATAATGTGTAAGTGTCACTCATTGATTTATTGAGTGTGTGTGCTGCCAATGGACCCAACGGCCTGCTGGGAGTTGTAGTTTTGTTGTATGGTTTGTCCAATTTCCTGTGCTCCTCCCTGTCCTCATCTAGGTGATGGGACCTACCAGCTGTTCCTCATCAATGGCAAGAGGATCCAGTATTCAAGCAGAGCCGGAGAGAGAGAGACCGGGAGAGAGTTCTTCTCCCAAGAGCCTGAGACTGGGAGAGAGTTCTTCTCCCAAGAGCCCGAGACTGTTGTGTTACCAGACTTGGAGTGTTGCTCTTGTTGGTGTATGTGAAGCTTAAATGTGTTGTTACGGCTGTAGTGGCAGCTTTGATGTGTTAAGCTTAAACCGAGGTCAACTTAAATGTCTTGTGGCTGTAGTGTACAGCTTTGAATTGCTTGCCCGTT
This sequence comes from Leuciscus leuciscus, assembly GCF_965113295.1. Lineage (NCBI taxonomy): Eukaryota > Metazoa > Chordata > Actinopteri > Cypriniformes > Leuciscidae > Leuciscus > Leuciscus leuciscus. Next base: position 34,910,046 of record NC_138725.1, on the reverse strand, counting down.
GTTGAGTGTTGGAGCAGTAGGGAGTGGGTGCCATTTTTCTTTTCTCCTGTTTGTTTTGTTTTTTTTTTGTTTGTTTTTTGTTAGTTAGGAAGTAAGGTAAGAGTTGTGTTGTTTATTGTTGTAGGTTAATTAGGTTGTCCTTCTACCGGCTAGTGATCTTTTGTTTGTTTTGGCTTTACCTGCTCCTGAAGAACACGCTTCATTTCTTTTTCTTTTGGAGCTGTTTGTTTAGGATTCTTTTTGCACTGTATTTATCACTTATTGTAAATAAATGTATTGGAAATCTTACTTTGTGTATTGTGTGCTGGGACTCAGTATAGGTTCACTTTTCTTTGTCGCTGTTCATTTTTTGCTTTAAAGTGACTTTCCCTTTTGCCCCTAGAACATGAATTGGGAACATAACACTGGTAACAGTGGGCATTGTGTAGGCTAATTATTCTTATAGAATGTAGTCTTTTCTCTCTCTCTGTTTTGCATGCGTGGTCATAATCATTATTGTTGTTATTATTATTCTATATATATATTTTTTGCCTCTGTCACAGTGTATTCAGTGTATACTGTTCATAGGCAACACCAATAGGTGTCATGTGACACAAAATAAACATATGACCACTGTTGTACAGTATCCATTACTTGGACTATTTAAATGTAGTAATTAAAAAAAAAAAAAAGCCAAAGAGATCGTCGCGCTGCGATGGGAGTATGCCCAGCCAGATCTGCCGATCCGTCTAGCGATCAATGGGTGAGTTCCTGCCTGTCCGCACTCAACGACAATAGTAAAGGGCGCTCGGCAGCTATTTATACCACAGACTGGACCTGTCTTTCACTTCGACGGTAACTAAAAAAAAATTCAAGCTGCGATTTTTTACGATGGAGATCCTCGCGCGATCGAGTGTAGATTGTGTTGAACACGATAAGAACAAAAAATTCTGCGTTTATTCCTTAAAACAGTCGGCATTTCCCACATTGCTTCTGCTCTGCAGCTGCTATTGGCGCACGTCACTGTCATTAAGCGCCTCCTATTGGCGTAGGTAATGTTTACCTCACGATGATCAAGTATGTAAGGCGAACGGAACGAAACAGTCAAATGAACAATAAATTAACATGGTGAGTAACATTTTATAAACAATATTGTCAATATTGTTTGTTTTCCCTCTATTTTGCTGACTAGAATTTCAAAATAAAGCCCTACCAGAGTCTCAATGCAACAACAGAAAGCGATTGAACCCTGAATTTTGTGAACAGTGACATAATCCTATATAATTATAAATTCAATTGTTATAAGACTTTACAATATTACTGTTTGTTGTTGTATTTTTTTCAAAACTTGAAACTTGTGTGTGTGTGTGTGTGTGTGTGTGTCAGTTGGATTTTTTAATGTTTTTGAAATAAGTCTCATGCGCTCCCCCAGCCTGCATTTATTTGATTAAAATATAGTAGCCTAGGCTATAAACTACAGTATTGTGATCTATTATTTTTATATTTTATAATATATTATAATTGTAACGATCTCATAGCTTTATTTATGCAATTGTAAATACAGTGAAAATCAGAATCAGAAAGAGCTTTATTGCCAAGTATGCTTGCGCATACGAGGAATTTGTCTTGGTGACAGTAGCTTCCAGTACACATACAATATAAAGTGACAAGACAAGTGACAAGTAACATAGGTATAATATATGAATATATGAAAATATATGAATGCCAGATCTGATGCCGCTTTCTGTGTATGCACTGGAAAGATGGATTTTCCTTTAATGATTTAATTTGACTGGTGTTGCGTCCCAGGGCGTATGCATTTGTGTTTTATAATGTGTAAGTGTCACTCATTGATTTATTGAGTGTGTGTGCTGCCAATGGACCCAACGGCCTGCTGGGAGTTGTAGTTTTGTTGTATGGTTTGTCCAATTTCCTGTGCTCCTCCCTGTCCTCATCTAGGTGATGGGACCTACCAGCTGTTCCTCATCAATGGCAAGAGGATCCAGTATTCAAGCAGAGCCGGAGAGAGAGAGACCGGGAGAGAGTTCTTCTCCCAAGAGCCTGAGACTGGGAGAGAGTTCTTCTCCCAAGAGCCCGAGACTGTTGTGTTACCAGACTTGGAGTGTTGCTCTTGTTGGTGTATGTGAAGCTTAAATGTGTTGTTACGGCTGTAGTGGCAGCTTTGATGTGTTAAGCTTAAACCGAGGTCAACTTAAATGTCTTGTGGCTGTAGTGTACAGCTTTGAATTGCTTGCCCGTTGTTGAGTGTTGGAGCAGTAGGGAGTGGGTGCCATTTTTCTTTTCTCCTGTTTGTTTTGTTTTTTTTTTGTTTGTTTTTTGTTAGTTAGGAAGTAAGGTAAGAGTTGTGTTGTTTATTGTTGTAGGTTAATTAGGTTGTCCTTCTACCGGCTAGTGATCTTTTGTTTGTTTTGGCTTTACCTGCTCCTGAAGAACACGCTTCATTTCTTTTTCTTTTGGAGCTGTTTGTTTAGGATTCTTTTTGCACTGTATTTATCACTTATTGTAAATAAATGTATTGGAAATCTTACTTTGTGGATTGTGTGCTGGGACTCAGTATAGGTTCACTTTTCTTTGTCGCTGTTCATTTTTTGCTTTAAAGTGACTTTCCCTTTTGCCCCTAGAACATGAATTGGGAACATAACACTGGTAACAGTGGGCATTGTGTAGGCTAATTATTCTTATAGAATGTAGTCTTTTCTCTCTCTCTGTTTTGCATGCGTGGTCATAATCATTATTGTTGTTATTATTATTCTATATATATATTTTTTGCCTCTGTCACAGTGTATTCAGTGTATACTGTTCATAGGCAACACCAATAGGTGTCATGTGACACAAAATAAACATATGACCACTGTTGTACAGTATCCATTACTTGGACTATTTAAATGTAGTAATTAAAAAAAAAAAAAAGCCAAAAAGATCGTCGCGCTGCGATGGGAGTATGCCCAGCCAGATCTGCCGATCCGTCTAGCGATCAATGGGTGAGTTCCTGCCTGTCCGCACTCAACGACAATAGTAAAGGGCGCTCGGCAGCCATTTATACCACAGACTGGACCTGTCTTTCACTTCGACGGTAACTAAAAAAAAATTCAAGCTGCGATTTTTTACGATGGAGATCATCGCGCGATCGAGTGTAGATTGTGTTGAACACGATAAGAACAAAAAATTCTGCGTTTATTCCTTAAAACAGTCGGCATTTCCCACATTGCTTCTGCTCTGCAGCTGCTATTGGCGCACGTCACTGTCATTAAGCGCCTCCTATTGGCGTAGGTAATGTTTACCTCACGATGATCAAGTATGTAAGGCGAACGGAACGAAACAGTCAAATGAACAATAAATTAACATGGTGAGTAACATTTTATAAACAATATTGTCAATATTGTTTGTTTTCCCTCTATTTTGCTGACTAGAATTTCAAAATAAAGCCCTACCAGAGTCTCAATGCAACAACAGAAAGCGATTGAACCCTGAATTTTGTGAACAGTGACATAATCCTATATAATTATAAATTCAATTGTTATAAGACTTTACAATATTACTGTTTGTTGTTGTATTTTTTTCAAAACTTGAAACTTGTGTGTGTGTGTGTGTGTGTGTCAGTTGGATTTTTTAATGTTTTTGAAATAAGTCTCATGCGCTCCCCCAGCCTGCATTTATTTGATTAAAATATAGTAGCCTAGGCTATAAACTACAGTATTGTGATCTATTATTTTTATATTTTATAATATATTATAATTGTAACGATCTCATAGCTTTATTTATGCAATTGTAAATACAGTGAAAATCAGAATCAGAAAGAGCTTTATTGCCAAGTATGCTTGCGCATACGAGGAATTTGTCTTGGTGACAGTAGCTTCCAGTACACATACAATATAAAGTGACAAGACAAGTGACAAGTAACATAGGTATAATATATGAATATATGAAAATATATGAATGCCAGATCTGATGCCGCTTTCTGTGTATGCACTGGAAAGATGGATTTTCCTTTAATGATTTAATTTGACTGGTGTTGCGTCCCAGGGCGTATGCATTTGTGTTTTATAATGTGTAAGTGTCACTCATTGATTTATTGAGTGTGTGTGCTGCCAATGGACCCAACGGCCTGCTGGGAGTTGTAGTTTTGTTGTATGGTTTGTCCAATTTCCTGTGCTCCTCCCTGTCCTCATCTAGGTGATGGGACCTACCAGCTGTTCCTCATCAATGGCAAGAGGATCCAGTATTCAAGCAGAGCCGGAGAGAGAGAGACCGGGAGAGAGTTCTTCTCCCAAGAGCCTGAGACTGGGAGAGAGTTCTTCTCCCAAGAGCCCGAGACTGTTGTGTTACCAGACTTGGAGTGTTGCTCTTGTTGGTGTATGTGAAGCTTAAATGTGTTGTTACGGCTGTAGTGGCAGCTTTGATGTGTTAAGCTTAAACCGAGGTCAACTTAAATGTCTTGTGGCTGTAGTGTACAGCTTTGAATTGCTTGCCCGTTGTTGAGTGTTGGAGCAGTAGGGAGTGGGTGCCATTTTTCTTTTCTCCTGTTTGTTTTGTTTTTTTTTTGTTTGTTTTTTGTTAGTTAGGAAGTAAGGTAAGAGTTGTGTTGTTTATTGTTGTAGGTTAATTAGGTTGTCCTTCTACCGGCTAGTGATCTTTTGTTTGTTTTGGCTTTACCTGCTCCTGAAGAACACGCTTCATTTCTTTTTCTTTTGGAGCTGTTTGTTTAGGATTCTTTTTGCACTGTATTTATCACTTATTGTAAATAAATGTATTGGAAATCTTACTTTGTGGATTGTGTGCTGGGACTCAGTATAGGTTCACTTTTCTTTGTCGCTGTTCATTTTTTGCTTTAAAGTGACTTTCCCTTTTGCCCCTAGAACATGAATTGGGAACATAACACTGGTAACAGTGGGCATTGTGTAGGCTAATTATTCTTATAGAATGTAGTCTTTTCTCTCTCTCTGTTTTGCATGCGTGGTCATAATCATTATTGTTGTTATTATTATTCTATATATATATTTTTTGCCTCTGTCACAGTGTATTCAGTGTATACTGTTCATAGGCAACACCAATAGGTGTCATGTGACACAAAATAAACATATGACCACTGTTGTACAGTATCCATTACTTGGACTATTTAAATGTAGTATTAAAAAAAAAAAAAAGCCAAAAAGATCGTCGCGCTGCGATGGGAGTATGCCCAGCCAGATCTGCCGATCCGTCTAGCGATCAATGGGTGAGTTCCTGCCTGTCCGCACTCAACGACAATAGTAAAGGGCGCTCGGCAGCCATTTATACCACAGACTGGACCTGTCTTTCACTTCGACGGTAACTAAAAAAAAATTCAAGCTGCGATTTTTTACGATGGAGATCCTCGCGCGATCGAGTGTAGATTGTGTTGAACACGATAAGAACAAAAAATTCTGCGTTTATTCCTTAAAACAGTCGGCATTTCCCACATTGCTTCTGCTCTGCAGCTGCTATTGGCGCACGTCACTGTCATTAAGCGCCTCCTATTGGCGTAGGTAATGTTTACCTCACGATGATCAAGTATGTAAGGCGAACGGAACGAAACAGTCAAATGAACAATAAATTAACATGGTGAGTAACATTTTATAAACAATATTGTCAATATTGTTTGTTTTCCCTCTATTTTGCTGACTAGAATTTCAAAATAAAGCCCTACCAGAGTCTCAATGCAACAACAGAAAGCGATTGAACCCTGAATTTTGTGAACAGTGACATAATCCTATATAATTATAAATTCAATTGTTATAAGACTTTACAATATTACTGTTTGTTGTTGTATTTTTTTCAAAACTTGAAACTTGTGTGTGTGTGTGTGTGTGTGTGTCAGTTGGATTTTTTAATGTTTTTGAAATAAGTCTCATGCGCTCCCCCAGCCTGCATTTATTTGATTAAAATATAGTAGCCTAGGCTATAAACTACAGTATTGTGATCTATTATTTTTATATTTTATAATATATTATAATTGTAACGATCTCATAGCTTTATTTATGCAATTGTAAATACAGTGAAAATCAGAATCAGAAAGAGCTTTATTGCCAAGTATGCTTGCGCATACGAGGAATTTGTCTTGGTGACAGTAGCTTCCAGTACACATACAATATAAAGTGACAAGACAAGTGACAAGTAACATAGGTATAATATATGAATATATGAAAATATATGAATGCCAGATCTGATGCCGCTTTCTGTGTATGCACTGGAAAGATGGATTTTCCTTTAATGATTTAATTTGACTGGTGTTGCGTCCCAGGGCGTATGCATTTGTGTTTTATAATGTGTAAGTGTCACTCATTGATTTATTGAGTGTGTGTGCTGCCAATGGACCCAACGGCCTGCTGGGAGTTGTAGTTTTGTTGTATGGTTTGTCCAATTTCCTGTGCTCCTCCCTGTCCTCATCTAGGTGATGGGACCTACCAGCTGTTCCTCATCAATGGCAAGAGGATCCAGTATTCAAGCAGAGCCGGAGAGAGAGAGACCGGGAGAGAGTTCTTCTCCCAAGAGCCTGAGACTGGGAGAGAGTTCTTCTCCCAAGAGCCCGAGACTGTTGTGTTACCAGACTTGGAGTGTTGCTCTTGTTGGTGTATGTGAAGCTTAAATGTGTTGTTACGGCTGTAGTGGCAGCTTTGATGTGTTAAGCTTAAACCGAGGTCAACTTAAATGTCTTGTGGCTGTAGTGTACAGCTTTGAATTGCTTGCCCGTTGTTGAGTGTTGGAGCAGTAGGGAGTGGGTGCCATTTTTCTTTTCTCCTGTTTTTTTTTTTTTTTTTTTGTTTGTTTTTTGTTAGTTAGGAAGTAAGGTAAGAGTTGTGTTGTTTATTGTTGTAGGTTAATTAGGTTGTCCTTCTACCGGCTAGTGATCTTTTGTTTGTTTTGGCTTTACCTGCTCCTGAAGAACACGCTTCATTTCTTTTTCTTTTGGAGCTGTTTGTTTAGGATTCTTTTTGCACTGTATTTATCACTTATTGTAAATAAATGTATTGGAAATCTTACTTTGTGGATTGTGTGCTGGGACTCAGTATAGGTTCACTTTTCTTTGTCGCTGTTCATTTTTTGCTTTAAAGTGACTTTCCCTTTTGCCCCTAGAACATGAATTGGGAACATAACACTGGTAACAGTGGGCATTGTGTAGGCTAATTATTCTTATAGAATGTAGTCTTTTCTCTCTCTCTGTTTTGCATGCGTGGTCATAATCATTATTGTTGTTATTATTATTCTATATATATATTTTTTGCCTCTGTCACAGTGTATTCAGTGTATACTGTTCATAGGCAACACCAATAGGTGTCATGTGACACAAAATAAACATATGACCACTGTTGTACAGTATCCATTACTTGGACTATTTAAATGTAGTAATTAAAAAAAAAAAAAAGCCAAAAAGATCGTCGCGCTGCGATGGGAGTATGCCCAGCCAGATCTGCCGATCCGTCTAGCGATCAATGGGTGAGTTCCTGCCTGTCCGCACTCAACGACAATAGTAAAGGGCGCTCGGCAGCCATTTATACCACAGACTGGACCTGTCTTTCACTTCGACGGTAACTAAAAAAAAATTCAAGCTGCGATTTTTTACGATGGAGATCCTCGCGCGATCGAGTGTAGATTGTGTTGAACACGATAAGAACAAAAAATTCTGCGTTTATTCCTTAAAACAGTCGGCATTTCCCACATTGCTTCTGCTCTGCAGCTGCTATTGGCGCACGTCACTGTCATTAAGCGCCTCCTATTGGCGTAGGTAATGTTTACCTCACGATGATCAAGTATGTAAGGCGAACGGAACGAAACAGTCAAATGAACAATAAATTAACATGGTGAGTAACATTTTATAAACAATATTGTCAATATTGTTTGTTTTCCCTCTATTTTGCTGACTAGAATTTCAAAATAAAGCCCTACCAGAGTCTCAATGCAACAACAGAAAGCGATTGAACCCTGAATTTTGTGAACAGTGACATAATCCTATATAATTATAAATTCAATTGTTATAAGACTTTACAATATTACTGTTTGTTGTTGTATTTTTTTCAAAACTTGAAACTTGTGTGTGTGTGTGTGTGTGTGTCAGTTGGATTTTTTAATGTTTTTGAAATAAGTCTCATGCGCTCCCCCAGCCTGCATTTATTTGATTAAAATATAGTAGCCTAGGCTATAAACTACAGTATTGTGATCTATTATTTTTATATTTTATAATATATTATAATTGTAACGATCTCATAGCTTTATTTATGCAATTGTAAATACAGTGAAAATCAGAATCAGAAAGAGCTTTATTGCCAAGTATGCTTGCGCATACGAGGAATTTGTCTTGGTGACAGTAGCTTCCAGTACACATACAATATAAAGTGACAAGACAAGTGACAAGTAACATAGGTATAATATATGAATATATGAAAATATATGAATGCCAGATCTGATGCCGCTTTCTGTGTATGCACTGGAAAGATGGATTTTCCTTTAATGATTTAATTTGACTGGTGTTGCGTCCCAGGGCGTATGCATTTGTGTTTTATAATGTGTAAGTGTCACTCATTGATTTATTGAGTGTGTGTGCTGCCAATGGACCCAACGGCCTGCTGGGAGTTGTAGTTTTGTTGTATGGTTTGTCCAATTTCCTGTGCTCCTCCCTGTCCTCATCTAGGTGATGGGACCTACCAGCTGTTCCTCATCAATGGCAAGAGGATCCAGTATTCAAGCAGAGCCGGAGAGAGAGAGACCGGGAGAGAGTTCTTCTCCCAAGAGCCTGAGACTGGGAGAGAGTTCTTCTCCCAAGAGCCCGAGACTGTTGTGTTACCAGACTTGGAGTGTTGCTCTTGTTGGTGTATGTGAAGCTTAAATGTGTTGTTACGGCTGTAGTGGCAGCTTTGATGTGTTAAGCTTAAACCGAGGTCAACTTAAATGTCTTGTGGCTGTAGTGTACAGCTTTGAATTGCTTGCCCGTTGTTGAGTGTTGGAGCAGTAGGGAGTGGGTGCCATTTTTCTTTTCTCCTGTTTGTTTTGTTTTTTTTTTGTTTGTTTTTTGTTAGTTAGGAAGTAAGGTAAGAGTTGTGTTGTTTATTGTTGTAGGTTAATTAGGTTGTCCTTCTACCGGCTAGTGATCTTTTGTTTGTTTTGGCTTTACCTGCTCCTGAAGAACACGCTTCATTTCTTTTTCTTTTGGAGCTGTTTGTTTAGGATTCTTTTTGCACTGTATTTATCACTTATTGTAAATAAATGTATTGGAAATCTTACTTTGTGGATTGTGTGCTGGGACTCAGTATAGGTTCACTTTTCTTTGTCGCTGTTCATTTTTTGCTTTAAAGTGACTTTCCCTTTTGCCCCTAGAACATGAATTGGGAACATAACACTGGTAACAGTGGGCATTGTGTAGGCTAATTATTCTTATAGAATGTAGTCTTTTCTCTCTCTCTGTTTTGCATGCGTGGTCATAATCATTATTGTTGTTATTATTATTCTATATATATATTTTTTGCCTCTGTCACAGTGTATTCAGTGTATACTGTTCATAGGCAACACCAATAGGTGTCATGTGACACAAAATAAACATATGACCACTGTTGTACAGTATCCATTACTTGGACTATTTAAATGTAGTAATTAAAAAAAAAAAAAAGCCAAAAAGATCGTCGCGCTGCGATGGGAGTATGCCCAGCCAGATCTGCCGATCCGTCTAGCGATCAATGGGTGAGTTCCTGCCTGTCCGCACTCAACGACAATAGTAAAGGGCGCTCGGCAGCCATTTATACCACAGACTGGACCTGTCTTTCACTTCGACGGTAACTAAAAAAAAATTCAAGCTGCGATTTTTTACGATGGAGATCATCGCGCGATCGAGTGTAGATTGTGTTGAACACGATAAGAACAAAAAATTCTGCGTTTATTCCTTAAAACAGTCGGCATTTCCCACATTGCTTCTGCTCTGCAGCTGCTATTGGCGCACGTCACTGTCATTAAGCGCCTCCTATTGGCGTAGGTAATGTTTACCTCACGATGATCAAGTATGTAAGGCGAACGGAACGAAACAGTCAAATGAACAATAAATTAACATGGTGAGTAACATTTTATAAACAATATTGTCAATATTGTTTGTTTTCCCTCTATTTTGCTGACTAGAATTTCAAAATAAAGCCCTACCAGAGTCTCAATGCAACAACAGAAAGCGATTGAACCCTGAATTTTGTGAACAGTGACATAATCCTATATAATTATAAATTCAATTGTTATAAGACTTTACAATATTACTGTTTGTTGTTGTATTTTTTTCAAAACTTGAAACTTGTGTGTGTGTGTGTGTGTGTGTCAGTTGGATTTTTTAATGTTTTTGAAATAAGTCTCATGCGCTCCCCCAGCCTGCATTTATTTGATTAAAATATAGTAGCCTAGGCTATAAACTACAGTATTGTGATCTATTATTTTTATATTTTATAATATATTATAATTGTAACGATCTCATAGCTTTATTTATGCAATTGTAAATACAGTGAAAATCAGAATCAGAAAGAGCTTTATTGCCAAGTATGCTTGCGCATACGAGGAATTTGTCTTGGTGACAGTAGCTTCCAGTACACATACAATATAAAGTGACAAGACAAGTGACAAGTAACATAGGTATAATATATGAATATATGAAAATATATGAATGCCAGATCTGATGCCGCTTTCTGTGTATGCACTGGAAAGATGGATTTTCCTTTAATGATTTAATTTGACTGGTGTTGCGTCCCAGGGCGTATGCATTTGTGTTTTATAATGTGTAAGTGTCACTCATTGATTTATTGAGTGTGTGTGCTGCCAATGGACCCAACGGCCTGCTGGGAGTTGTAGTTTTGTTGTATGGTTTGTCCAATTTCCTGTGCTCCTCCCTGTCCTCATCTAGGTGATGGGACCTACCAGCTGTTCCTCATCAATGGCAAGAGGATCCAGTATTCAAGCAGAGCCGGAGAGAGAGAGACCGGGAGAGAGTTCTTCTCCCAAGAGCCTGAGACTGGGAGAGAGTTCTTCTCCCAAGAGCCCGAGACTGTTGTGTTACCAGACTTGGAGTGTTGCTCTTGTTGGTGTATGTGAAGCTTAAATGTGTTGTTACGGCTGTAGTGGCAGCTTTGATGTGTTAAGCTTAAACCGAGGTCAACTTAAATGTCTTGTGGCTGTAGTGTACAGCTTTGAATTGCTTGCCCGTTGTTGAGTGTTGGAGCAGTAGGGAGTGGGTGCCATTTTTCTTTTCTCCTGTTTGTTTTGTTTTTTTTTTGTTTGTTTTTTGTTAGTTAGGAAGTAAGGTAAGAGTTGTGTTGTTTATTGTTGTAGGTTAATTAGGTTGTCCTTCTACCGGCTAGTGATCTTTTGTTTGTTTTGGCTTTACCTGCTCCTGAAGAACACGCTTCATTTCTTTTTCTTTTGGAGCTGTTTGTTTAGGATTCTTTTTGCACTGTATTTATCACTTATTGTAAATAAATGTATTGGAAATCTTACTTTGTGGATTGTGTGCTGGGACTCAGTATAGGTTCACTTTTCTTTGTCGCTGTTCATTTTTTGCTTTAAAGTGACTTTCCCTTTTGCCCCTAGAACATGAATTGGGAACATAACACTGGTAACAGTGGGCATTGTGTAGGCTAATTATTCTTATAGAATGTAGTCTTTTCTCTCTCTCTGTTTTGCATGCGTGGTCATAATCATTATTGTTGTTATTATTATTCTATATATATATTTTTTGCCTCTGTCACAGTGTATTCAGTGTATACTGTTCATAGGCAACACCAATAGGTGTCATGTGACACAAAATAAACATATGACCACTGTTGTACAGTATCCATTACTTGGACTATTTAAATGTAGTATTAAAAAAAAAAAAAAGCCAAAAAGATCGTCGCGCTGCGATGGGAGTATGCCCAGCCAGATCTGCCGATCCGTCTAGCGATCAATGGGTGAGTTCCTGCCTGTCCGCACTCAACGACAATAGTAAAGGGCGCTCGGCAGCCATTTATACCACAGACTGGACCTGTCTTTCACTTCGACGGTAACTAAAAAAAAATTCAAGCTGCGATTTTTTACGATGGAGATCCTCGCGCGATCGAGTGTAGATTGTGTTGAACACGATAAGAACAAAAAATTCTGCGTTTATTCCTTAAAACAGTCGGCATTTCCCACATTGCTTCTGCTCTGCAGCTGCTATTGGCGCACGTCACTGTCATTAAGCGCCTCCTATTGGCGTAGGTAATGTTTACCTCACGATGATCAAGTATGTAAGGCGAACGGAACGAAACAGTCAAATGAACAATAAATTAACATGGTGAGTAACATTTTATAAACAATATTGTCAATATTGTTTGTTTTCCCTCTATTTTGCTGACTAGAATTTCAAAATAAAGCCCTACCAGAGTCTCAATGCAACAACAGAAAGCGATTGAACCCTGAATTTTGTGAACAGTGACATAATCCTATATAATTATAAATTCAATTGTTATAAGACTTTACAATATTACTGTTTGTTGTTGTATTTTTTTCAAAACTTGAAACTTGTGTGTGTGTGTGTGTGTGTGTGTCAGTTGGATTTTTTAATGTTTTTGAAATAAGTCTCATGCGCTCCCCCAGCCTGCATTTATTTGATTAAAATATAGTAGCCTAGGCTATAAACTACAGTATTGTGATCTATTATTTTTATATTTTATAATATATTATAATTGTAACGATCTCATAGCTTTATTTATGCAATTGTAAATACAGTGAAAATCAGAATCAGAAAGAGCTTTATTGCCAAGTATGCTTGCGCATACGAGGAATTTGTCTTGGTGACAGTAGCTTCCAGTACACATACAATATAAAGTGACAAGACAAGTGACAAGTAACATAGGTATAATATATGAATATATGAAAATATATGAATGCCAGATCTGATGCCGCTTTCTGTGTATGCACTGGAAAGATGGATTTTCCTTTAATGATTTAATTTGACTGGTGTTGCGTCCCAGGGCGTATGCATTTGTGTTTTATAATGTGTAAGTGTCACTCATTGATTTATTGAGTGTGTGTGCTGCCAATGGACCCAACGGCCTGCTGGGAGTTGTAGTTTTGTTGTATGGTTTGTCCAATTTCCTGTGCTCCTCCCTGTCCTCATCTAGGTGATGGGACCTACCAGCTGTTCCTCATCAATGGCAAGAGGATCCAGTATTCAAGCAGAGCCGGAGAGAGAGAGACCGGGAGAGAGTTCTTCTCCCAAGAGCCTGAGACTGGGAGAGAGTTCTTCTCCCAAGAGCCCGAGACTGTTGTGTTACCAGACTTGGAGTGTTGCTCTTGTTGGTGTATGTGAAGCTTAAATGTGTTGTTACGGCTGTAGTGGCAGCTTTGATGTGTTAAGCTTAAACCGAGGTCAACTTAAATGTCTTGTGGCTGTAGTGTACAGCTTTGAATTGCTTGCCCGTTGTTGAGTGTTGGAGCAGTAGGGAGTGGGTGCCATTTTTCTTTTCTCCTGTTTGTTTTTTTTTTTTTTTGTTTGTTTTTTGTTAGTTAGGAAGTAAGGTAAGAGTTGTGTTGTTTATTGTTGTAGGTTAATTAGGTTGTCCTTCTACCGGCTAGTGATCTTTTGTTTGTTTTGGCTTTACCTGCTCCTGAAGAACACGCTTCATTTCTTTTTCTTTTGGAGCTGTTTGTTTAGGATTCTTTTTGCACTGTATTTATCACTTATTGTAAATAAATGTATTGGAAATCTTACTTTGTGGATTGTGTGCTGGGACTCAGTATAGGTTCACTTTTCTTTGTCGCTGTTCATTTTTTGCTTTAAAGTGACTTTCCCTTTTGCCCCTAGAACATGAATTGGGAACATAACACTGGTAACAGTGGGCATTGTGTAGGCTAATTATTCTTATAGAATGTAGTCTTTTCTCTCTCTCTGTTTTGCATGCGTGGTCATAATCATTATTGTTGTTATTATTATTCTATATATATATTTTTTGCCTCTGTCACAGTGTATTCAGTGTATACTGTTCATAGGCAACACCAATAGGTGTCATGTGACACAAAATAAACATATGACCACTGTTGTACAGTATCCATTACTTGGACTATTTAAATGTAGTATTAAAAAAAAAAAAAAGCCAAAAAGATCGTCGCGCTGCGATGGGAGTATGCCCAGCCAGATCTGCCGATCCGTCTAGCGATCAATGGGTGAGTTCCTGCCTGTCCGCACTCAACGACAATAGTAAAGGGCGCTCGGCAGCCATTTATACCACAGACTGGACCTGTCTTTCACTTCGACGGTAACTAAAAAAAAATTCAAGCTGCGATTTTTTACGATGGAGATCCTCGCGCGATCGAGTGTAGATTGTGTTGAACACGATAAGAACAAAAAATTCTGCGTTTATTCCTTAAAACAGTCGGCATTTCCCACATTGCTTCTGCTCTGCAGCTGCTATTGGCGCACGTCACTGTCATTAAGCGCCTCCTATTGGCGTAGGTAATGTTTACCTCACGATGATCAAGTATGTAAGGCGAACGGAACGAAACAGTCAAATGAACAATAAATTAACATGGTGAGTAACATTTTATAAACAATATTGTCAATATTGTTTGTTTTCCCTCTATTTTGCTGACTAGAATTTCAAAATAAAGCCCTACCAGAGTCTCAATGCAACAACAGAAAGCGATTGAACCCTGAATTTTGTGAACAGTGACATAATCCTATATAATTATAAATTCAATTGTTATAAGACTTTACAATATTACTGTTTGTTGTTGTATTTTTTTCAAAACTTGAAACTTGTGTGTGTGTGTGTGTGTGTGTCAGTTGGATTTTTTAATGTTTTTGAAATAAGTCTCATGCGCTCCCCCAGCCTGCATTTATTTGATTAAAATATAGTAGCCTAGGCTATAAACTACAGTATTGTGATCTATTATTTTTATATTTTATAATATATTATAATTGTAACGATCTCATAGCTTTATTTATGCAATTGTAAATACAGTGAAAATCAGAATCAGAAAGAGCTTTATTGCCAAGTATGCTTGCGCATACGAGGAATTTGTCTTGGTGACAGTAGCTTCCAGTACACATACAATATAAAGTGACAAGACAAGTGACAAGTAACATAGGTATAATATATGAATATATGAAAATATATGAATGCCAGATCCTGATGCCGCTTTCTGTGTATGCACTGGAAAGATGGATTTTCCTTTAATGATTTAATTTGACTGGTGTTGCGTCCCAGGGCGTATGCATTTGTGTTTTATAATGTGTAAGTGTCACTCATTGATTTATTGAGTGTGTGTGCTGCCAATGGACCCAACGGCCTGCTGGGAGTTGTAGTTTTGTTGTATGGTTTGTCCAATTTCCTGTGCTCCTCCCTGTCCTCATCTAGGTGATGGGACCTACCAGCTGTTCCTCATCAATGGCAAGAGGATCCAGTATTCAAGCAGAGCCGGAGAGAGAGAGACCGGGAGAGAGTTCTTCTCCCAAGAGCCTGAGACTGGGAGAGAGTTCTTCTCCCAAGAGCCCGAGACTGTTGTGTTACCAGACTTGGAGTGTTGCTCTTGTTGGTGTATGTGAAGCTTAAATGTGTTGTTACGGCTGTAGTGGCAGCTTTGATGTGTTAAGCTTAAACCGAGGTCAACTTAAATGTCTTGTGGCTGTAGTGTACAGCTTTGAATTGCTTGCCCGTTGTTGAGTGTTGGAGCAGTAGGGAGTGGGTGCCATTTTTCTTTTCTCCTGTTTGTTTTGTTTTTTTTTTGTTTGTTTTTTGTTAGTTAGGAAGTAAGGTAAGAGTTGTGTTGTTTATTGTTGTAGGTTAATTAGGTTGTCCTTCTACCGGCTAGTGATCTTTTGTTTGTTTTGGCTTTACCTGCTCCTGAAGAACACGCTTCATTTCTTTTTCTTTTGGAGCTGTTTGTTTAGGATTCTTTTTGCACTGTATTTATCACTTATTGTAAATAAATGTATTGGAAATCTTACTTTGTGGATTGTGTGCTGGGACTCAGTATAGGTTCACTTTTCTTTGTCGCTGTTCATTTTTTGCTTTAAAGTGACTTTCCCTTTTGCCCCTAGAACATGAATTGGGAACATAACACTGGTAACAGTGGGCATTGTGTAGGCTAATTATTCTTATAGAATGTAGTCTTTTCTCTCTCTCTGTTTTGCATGCGTGGTCATAATCATTATTGTTGTTATTATTATTCTATATATATATTTTTTGCCTCTGTCACAGTGTATTCAGTGTATACTGTTCATAGGCAACACCAATAGGTGTCATGTGACACAAAATAAACATATGACCACTGTTGTACAGTATCCATTACTTGGACTATTTAAATGTAGTATTAAAAAAAAAAAAAAGCCAAAAAGATCGTCGCGCTGCGATGGGAGTATGCCCAGCCAGATCTGCCGATCCGTCTAGCGATCAATGGGTGAGTTCCTGCCTGTCCGCACTCAACGACAATAGTAAAGGGCGCTCGGCAGCGATTTATACCACAGACTGGACCTGTCTTTCACTTCGACGGTAACTAAAAAAAAATTCAAGCTGCGATTTTTTACGATGGAGATCCTCGCGCGATCGAGTGTAGATTGTGTTGAACACGATAAGAACAAAAAATTCTGCGTTTATTCCTTAAAACAGTCGGCATTTCCCACATTGCTTCTGCTCTGCAGCTGC
The DNA here is from genome assembly GCF_965113295.1 of Leuciscus leuciscus. Taxonomy (NCBI): domain Eukaryota; kingdom Metazoa; phylum Chordata; class Actinopteri; order Cypriniformes; family Leuciscidae; genus Leuciscus; species Leuciscus leuciscus. Next base: position 34,893,409 of record NC_138725.1, on the reverse strand, counting down.
TATTGGCGCACGTCACTGTCATTAAGCGCCTCCTATTGGCGTAGGTAATGTTTACCTCACGATGATCAAGTATGTAAGGCGAACGGAACGAAACAGTCAAATGAACAATAAATTAACATGGTGAGTAACATTTTATAAACAATATTGTCAATATTGTTTGTTTTCCCTCTATTTTGCTGACTAGAATTTCAAAATAAAGCCCTACCAGAGTCTCAATGCAACAACAGAAAGCGATTGAACCCTGAATTTTGTGAACAGTGACATAATCCTATATAATTATAAATTCAATTGTTATAAGACTTTACAATATTACTGTTTGTTGTTGTATTTTTTTCAAAACTTGAAACTTGTGTGTGTGTGTGTGTGTGTGTGTGTGTGTGTGTGTCAGTTGGATTTTTTAATGTTTTTGAAATAAGTCTCATGCGCTCCCCCAGCCTGCATTTATTTGATTAAAATATAGTAGCCTAGGCTATAAACTACAGTATTGTGATCTATTATTTTTATATTTTATAATATATTATAATTGTAACGATCTCATAGCTTTATTTATGCAATTGTAAATACAGTGAAAATCAGAATCAGAAAGAGCTTTATTGCCAAGTATGCTTGCGCATACGAGGAATTTGTCTTGGTGACAGTAGCTTCCAGTACACATACAATATAAAGTGACAAGACAAGTGACAAGTAACATAGGTATAATATATGAATATATGAAAATATATGAATGCCAGATCTGATGCCGCTTTCTGTGTATGCACTGGAAAGATGGATTTTCCTTTAATGATTTAATTTGACTGGTGTTGCGTCCCAGGGCGTATGCATTTGTGTTTTATAATGTGTAAGTGTCACTCATTGATTTATTGAGTGTGTGTGCTGCCAATGGACCCAACGGCCTGCTGGGAGTTGTAGTTTTGTTGTATGGTTTGTCCAATTTCCTGTGCTCCTCCCTGTCCTCATCTAGGTGATGGGACCTACCAGCTGTTCCTCATCAATGGCAAGAGGATCCAGTATTCAAGCAGAGCCGGAGAGAGAGAGACCGGGAGAGAGTTCTTCTCCCAAGAGCCTGAGACTGGGAGAGAGTTCTTCTCCCAAGAGCCCGAGACTGTTGTGTTACCAGACTTGGAGTGTTGCTCTTGTTGGTGTATGTGAAGCTTAAATGTGTTGTTACGGCTGTAGTGGCAGCTTTGATGTGTTAAGCTTAAACCGAGGTCAACTTAAATGTCTTGTGGCTGTAGTGTACAGCTTTGAATTGCTTGCCCGTTGTTGAGTGTTGGAGCAGTAGGGAGTGGGTGCCATTTTTCTTTTCTCCTGTTTTTTTTTTTTTTTTTTTGTTTGTTTTTTGTTAGTTAGGAAGTAAGGTAAGAGTTGTGTTGTTTATTGTTGTAGGTTAATTAGGTTGTCCTTCTACCGGCTAGTGATCTTTTGTTTGTTTTGGCTTTACCTGCTCCTGAAGAACACGCTTCATTTCTTTTTCTTTTGGAGCTGTTTGTTTAGGATTCTTTTTGCACTGTATTTATCACTTATTGTAAATAAATGTATTGGAAATCTTACTTTGTGGATTGTGTGCTGGGACTCAGTATAGGTTCACTTTTCTTTGTCGCTGTTCATTTTTTGCTTTAAAGTGACTTTCCCTTTTGCCCCTAGAACATGAATTGGGAACATAACACTGGTAACAGTGGGCATTGTGTAGGCTAATTATTCTTATAGAATGTAGTCTTTTCTCTCTCTCTGTTTTGCATGCGTGGTCATAATCATTATTGTTGTTATTATTATTCTATATATATATTTTTTGCCTCTGTCACAGTGTATTCAGTGTATACTGTTCATAGGCAACACCAATAGGTGTCATGTGACACAAAATAAACATATGACCACTGTTGTACAGTATCCATTACTTGGACTATTTAAATGTAGTAATTAAAAAAAAAAAAAAGCCAAAAAGATCGTCGCGCTGCGATGGGAGTATGCCCAGCCAGATCTGCCGATCCGTCTAGCGATCAATGGGTGAGTTCCTGCCTGTCCGCACTCAACGACAATAGTAAAGGGCGCTCGGCAGCCATTTATACCACAGACTGGACCTGTCTTTCACTTCGACGGTAACTAAAAAAAAATTCAAGCTGCGATTTTTTACGATGGAGATCCTCGCGCGATCGAGTGTAGATTGTGTTGAACACGATAAGAACAAAAAATTCTGCGTTTATTCCTTAAAACAGTCGGCATTTCCCACATTGCTTCTGCTCTGCAGCTGCTATTGGCGCACGTCACTGTCATTAAGCGCCTCCTATTGGCGTAGGTAATGTTTACCTCACGATGATCAAGTATGTAAGGCGAACGGAACGAAACAGTCAAATGAACAATAAATTAACATGGTGAGTAACATTTTATAAACAATATTGTCAATATTGTTTGTTTTCCCTCTATTTTGCTGACTAGAATTTCAAAATAAAGCCCTACCAGAGTCTCAATGCAACAACAGAAAGCGATTGAACCCTGAATTTTGTGAACAGTGACATAATCCTATATAATTATAAATTCAATTGTTATAAGACTTTACAATATTACTGTTTGTTGTTGTATTTTTTTCAAAACTTGAAACTTGTGTGTGTGTGTGTGTGTGTGTCAGTTGGATTTTTTAATGTTTTTGAAATAAGTCTCATGCGCTCCCCCAGCCTGCATTTATTTGATTAAAATATAGTAGCCTAGGCTATAAACTACAGTATTGTGATCTATTATTTTTATATTTTATAATATATTATAATTGTAACGATCTCATAGCTTTATTTATGCAATTGTAAATACAGTGAAAATCAGAATCAGAAAGAGCTTTATTGCCAAGTATGCTTGCGCATACGAGGAATTTGTCTTGGTGACAGTAGCTTCCAGTACACATACAATATAAAGTGACAAGACAAGTGACAAGTAACATAGGTATAATATATGAATATATGAAAATATATGAATGCCAGATCTGATGCCGCTTTCTGTGTATGCACTGGAAAGATGGATTTTCCTTTAATGATTTAATTTGACTGGTGTTGCGTCCCAGGGCGTATGCATTTGTGTTTTATAATGTGTAAGTGTCACTCATTGATTTATTGAGTGTGTGTGCTGCCAATGGACCCAACGGCCTGCTGGGAGTTGTAGTTTTGTTGTATGGTTTGTCCAATTTCCTGTGCTCCTCCCTGTCCTCATCTAGGTGATGGGACCTACCAGCTGTTCCTCATCAATGGCAAGAGGATCCAGTATTCAAGCAGAGCCGGAGAGAGAGAGACCGGGAGAGAGTTCTTCTCCCAAGAGCCTGAGACTGGGAGAGAGTTCTTCTCCCAAGAGCCCGAGACTGTTGTGTTACCAGACTTGGAGTGTTGCTCTTGTTGGTGTATGTGAAGCTTAAATGTGTTGTTACGGCTGTAGTGGCAGCTTTGATGTGTTAAGCTTAAACCGAGGTCAACTTAAATGTCTTGTGGCTGTAGTGTACAGCTTTGAATTGCTTGCCCGTTGTTGAGTGTTGGAGCAGTAGGGAGTGGGTGCCATTTTTCTTTTCTCCTGTTTGTTTTGTTTTTTTTTTGTTTGTTTTTTGTTAGTTAGGAAGTAAGGTAAGAGTTGTGTTGTTTATTGTTGTAGGTTAATTAGGTTGTCCTTCTACCGGCTAGTGATCTTTTGTTTGTTTTGGCTTTACCTGCTCCTGAAGAACACGCTTCATTTCTTTTTCTTTTGGAGCTGTTTGTTTAGGATTCTTTTTGCACTGTATTTATCACTTATTGTAAATAAATGTATTGGAAATCTTACTTTGTGGATTGTGTGCTGGGACTCAGTATAGGTTCACTTTTCTTTGTCGCTGTTCATTTTTTGCTTTAAAGTGACTTTCCCTTTTGCCCCTAGAACATGAATTGGGAACATAACACTGGTAACAGTGGGCATTGTGTAGGCTAATTATTCTTATAGAATGTAGTCTTTTCTCTCTCTCTGTTTTGCATGCGTGGTCATAATCATTATTGTTGTTATTATTATTCTATATATATATATTTTGCCTCTGTCACAGTGTATTCAGTGTATACTGTTCATAGGCAACACCAATAGGTGTCATGTGACACAAAATAAACATATGACCACTGTTGTACAGTATCCATTACTTGGACTATTTAAATGTAGTAATTAAAAAAAAAAAAAAGCCAAAAAGATCGTCGCGCTGCGATGGGAGTATGCCCAGCCAGATCTGCCGATCCGTCTAGCGATCAATGGGTGAGTTCCTGCCTGTCCGCACTCAACGACAATAGTAAAGGGCGCTCGGCAGCCATTTATACCACAGACTGGACCTGTCTTTCACTTCGACGGTAACTAAAAAAAAATTCAAGCTGCGATTTTTTACGATGGAGATCATCGCGCGATCGAGTGTAGATTGTGTTGAACACGATAAGAACAAAAAATTCTGCGTTTATTCCTTAAAACAGTCGGCATTTCCCACATTGCTTCTGCTCTGCAGCTGCTATTGGCGCACGTCACTGTCATTAAGCGCCTCCTATTGGCGTAGGTAATGTTTACCTCACGATGATCAAGTATGTAAGGCGAACGGAACGAAACAGTCAAATGAACAATAAATTAACATGGTGAGTAACATTTTATAAACAATATTGTCAATATTGTTTGTTTTCCCTCTATTTTGCTGACTAGAATTTCAAAATAAAGCCCTACCAGAGTCTCAATGCAACAACAGAAAGCGATTGAACCCTGAATTTTGTGAACAGTGACATAATCCTATATAATTATAAATTCAATTGTTATAAGACTTTACAATATTACTGTTTGTTGTTGTATTTTTTTCAAAACTTGAAACTTGTGTGTGTGTGTGTGTGTGTGTCAGTTGGATTTTTTAATGTTTTTGAAATAAGTCTCATGCGCTCCCCCAGCCTGCATTTATTTGATTAAAATATAGTAGCCTAGGCTATAAACTACAGTATTGTGATCTATTATTTTTATATTTTATAATATATTATAATTGTAACGATCTCATAGCTTTATTTATGCAATTGTAAATACAGTGAAAATCAGAATCAGAAAGAGCTTTATTGCCAAGTATGCTTGCGCATACGAGGAATTTGTCTTGGTGACAGTAGCTTCCAGTACACATACAATATAAAGTGACAAGACAAGTGACAAGTAACATAGGTATAATATATGAATATATGAAAATATATGAATGCCAGATCTGATGCCGCTTTCTGTGTATGCACTGGAAAGATGGATTTTCCTTTAATGATTTAATTTGACTGGTGTTGCGTCCCAGGGCGTATGCATTTGTGTTTTATAATGTGTAAGTGTCACTCATTGATTTATTGAGTGTGTGTGCTGCCAATGGACCCAACGGCCTGCTGGGAGTTGTAGTTTTGTTGTATGGTTTGTCCAATTTCCTGTGCTCCTCCCTGTCCTCATCTAGGTGATGGGACCTACCAGCTGTTCCTCATCAATGGCAAGAGGATCCAGTATTCAAGCAGAGCCGGAGAGAGAGAGACCGGGAGAGAGTTCTTCTCCCAAGAGCCTGAGACTGGGAGAGAGTTCTTCTCCCAAGAGCCCGAGACTGTTGTGTTACCAGACTTGGAGTGTTGCTCTTGTTGGTGTATGTGAAGCTTAAATGTGTTGTTACGGCTGTAGTGGCAGCTTTGATGTGTTAAGCTTAAACCGAGGTCAACTTAAATGTCTTGTGGCTGTAGTGTACAGCTTTGAATTGCTTGCCCGTTGTTGAGTGTTGGAGCAGTAGGGAGTGGGTGCCATTTTTCTTTTCTCCTGTTTTTTTTTTTTTTTTTTTGTTTGTTTTTTGTTAGTTAGGAAGTAAGGTAAGAGTTGTGTTGTTTATTGTTGTAGGTTAATTAGGTTGTCCTTCTACCGGCTAGTGATCTTTTGTTTGTTTTGGCTTTACCTGCTCCTGAAGAACACGCTTCATTTCTTTTTCTTTTGGAGCTGTTTGTTTAGGATTCTTTTTGCACTGTATTTATCACTTATTGTAAATAAATGTATTGGAAATCTTACTTTGTGGATTGTGTGCTGGGACTCAGTATAGGTTCACTTTTCTTTGTCGCTGTTCATTTTTTGCTTTAAAGTGACTTTCCCTTTTGCCCCTAGAACATGAATTGGGAACATAACACTGGTAACAGTGGGCATTGTGTAGGCTAATTATTCTTATAGAATGTAGTCTTTTCTCTCTCTCTGTTTTGCATGCGTGGTCATAATCATTATTGTTGTTATTATTATTCTATATATATATTTTTTGCCTCTGTCACAGTGTATTCAGTGTATACTGTTCATAGGCAACACCAATAGGTGTCATGTGACACAAAATAAACATATGACCACTGTTGTACAGTATCCATTACTTGGACTATTTAAATGTAGTAATTAAAAAAAAAAAAAAGCCAAAAAGATCGTCGCGCTGCGATGGGAGTATGCCCAGCCAGATCTGCCGATCCGTCTAGCGATCAATGGGTGAGTTCCTGCCTGTCCGCACTCAACGACAATAGTAAAGGGCGCTCGGCAGCCATTTATACCACAGACTGGACCTGTCTTTCACTTCGACGGTAACTAAAAAAAAATTCAAGCTGCGATTTTTTACGATGGAGATCATCGCGCGATCGAGTGTAGATTGTGTTGAACACGATAAGAACAAAAAATTCTGCGTTTATTCCTTAAAACAGTCGGCATTTCCCACATTGCTTCTGCTCTGCAGCTGCTATTGGCGCACGTCACTGTCATTAAGCGCCTCCTATTGGCGTAGGTAATGTTTACCTCACGATGATCAAGTATGTAAGGCGAACGGAACGAAACAGTCAAATGAACAATAAATTAACATGGTGAGTAACATTTTATAAACAATATTGTCAATATTGTTTGTTTTCCCTCTATTTTGCTGACTAGAATTTCAAAATAAAGCCCTACCAGAGTCTCAATGCAACAACAGAAAGCGATTGAACCCTGAATTTTGTGAACAGTGACATAATCCTATATAATTATAAATTCAATTGTTATAAGACTTTACAATATTACTGTTTGTTGTTGTATTTTTTTCAAAACTTGAAACTTGTGTGTGTGTGTGTGTGTGTGTGTCAGTTGGATTTTTTAATGTTTTTGAAATAAGTCTCATGCGCTCCCCCAGCCTGCATTTATTTGATTAAAATATAGTAGCCTAGGCTATAAACTACAGTATTGTGATCTATTATTTTTATATTTTATAATATATTATAATTGTAACGATCTCATAGCTTTATTTATGCAATTGTAAATACAGTGAAAATCAGAATCAGAAAGAGCTTTATTGCCAAGTATGCTTGCGCATACGAGGAATTTGTCTTGGTGACAGTAGCTTCCAGTACACATACAATATAAAGTGACAAGACAAGTGACAAGTAACATAGGTATAATATATGAATATATGAAAATATATGAATGCCAGATCTGATGCCGCTTTCTGTGTATGCACTGGAAAGATGGATTTTCCTTTAATGATTTAATTTGACTGGTGTTGCGTCCCAGGGCGTATGCATTTGTGTTTTATAATGTGTAAGTGTCACTCATTGATTTATTGAGTGTGTGTGCTGCCAATGGACCCAACGGCCTGCTGGGAGTTGTAGTTTTGTTGTATGGTTTGTCCAATTTCCTGTGCTCCTCCCTGTCCTCATCTAGGTGATGGGACCTACCAGCTGTTCCTCATCAATGGCAAGAGGATCCAGTATTCAAGCAGAGCCGGAGAGAGAGAGACCGGGAGAGAGTTCTTCTCCCAAGAGCCTGAGACTGGGAGAGAGTTCTTCTCCCAAGAGCCCGAGACTGTTGTGTTACCAGACTTGGAGTGTTGCTCTTGTTGGTGTATGTGAAGCTTAAATGTGTTGTTACGGCTGTAGTGGCAGCTTTGATGTGTTAAGCTTAAACCGAGGTCAACTTAAATGTCTTGTGGCTGTAGTGTACAGCTTTGAATTGCTTGCCCGTTGTTGAGTGTTGGAGCAGTAGGGAGTGGGTGCCATTTTTCTTTTCTCCTGTTTGTTTTGTTTTTTTTTTGTTTGTTTTTTGTTAGTTAGGAAGTAAGGTAAGAGTTGTGTTGTTTATTGTTGTAGGTTAATTAGGTTGTCCTTCTACCGGCTAGTGATCTTTTGTTTGTTTTGGCTTTACCTGCTCCTGAAGAACACGCTTCATTTCTTTTTCTTTTGGAGCTGTTTGTTTAGGATTCTTTTTGCACTGTATTTATCACTTATTGTAAATAAATGTATTGGAAATCTTACTTTGTGGATTGTGTGCTGGGACTCAGTATAGGTTCACTTTTCTTTGTCGCTGTTCATTTTTTGCTTTAAAGTGACTTTCCCTTTTGCCCCTAGAACATGAATTGGGAACATAACACTGGTAACAGTGGGCATTGTGTAGGCTAATTATTCTTATAGAATGTAGTCTTTTCTCTCTCTCTGTTTTGCATGCGTGGTCATAATCATTATTGTTGTTATTATTATTCTATATATATATTTTTTGCCTCTGTCACAGTGTATTCAGTGTATACTGTTCATAGGCAACACCAATAGGTGTCATGTGACACAAAATAAACATATGACCACTGTTGTACAGTATCCATTACTTGGACTATTTAAATGTAGTATTAAAAAAAAAAAAAAGCCAAAAAGATCGTCGCGCTGCGATGGGAGTATGCCCAGCCAGATCTGCCGATCCGTCTAGCGATCAATGGGTGAGTTCCTGCCTGTCCGCACTCAACGACAATAGTAAAGGGCGCTCGGCAGCCATTTATACCACAGACTGGACCTGTCTTTCACTTCGACGGTAACTAAAAAAAAATTCAAGCTGCGATTTTTTACGATGGAGATCCTCGCGCGATCGAGTGTAGATTGTGTTGAACACGATAAGAACAAAAAATTCTGCGTTTATTCCTTAAAACAGTCGGCATTTCCCACATTGCTTCTGCTCTGCAGCTGCTATTGGCGCACGTCACTGTCATTAAGCGCCTCCTATTGGCGTAGGTAATGTTTACCTCACGATGATCAAGTATGTAAGGCGAACGGAACGAAACAGTCAAATGAACAATAAATTAACATGGTGAGTAACATTTTATAAACAATATTGTCAATATTGTTTGTTTTCCCTCTATTTTGCTGACTAGAATTTCAAAATAAAGCCCTACCAGAGTCTCAATGCAACAACAGAAAGCGATTGAACCCTGAATTTTGTGAACAGTGACATAATCCTATATAATTATAAATTCAATTGTTATAAGACTTTACAATATTACTGTTTGTTGTTGTATTTTTTTCAAAACTTGAAACTTGTGTGTGTGTGTGTGTGTGTGTGTGTGTGTGTGTGTCAGTTGGATTTTTTAATGTTTTTGAAATAAGTCTCATGCGCTCCCCCAGCCTGCATTTATTTGATTAAAATATAGTAGCCTAGGCTATAAACTACAGTATTGTGATCTATTATTTTTATATTTTATAATATATTATAATTGTAACGATCTCATAGCTTTATTTATGCAATTGTAAATACAGTGAAAATCAGAATCAGAAAGAGCTTTATTGCCAAGTATGCTTGCGCATACGAGGAATTTGTCTTGGTGACAGTAGCTTCCAGTACACATACAATATAAAGTGACAAGACAAGTGACAAGTAACATAGGTATAATATATGAATATATGAAAATATATGAATGCCAGATCTGATGCCGCTTTCTGTGTATGCACTGGAAAGATGGATTTTCCTTTAATGATTTAATTTGACTGGTGTTGCGTCCCAGGGCGTATGCATTTGTGTTTTATAATGTGTAAGTGTCACTCATTGATTTATTGAGTGTGTGTGCTGCCAATGGACCCAACGGCCTGCTGGGAGTTGTAGTTTTGTTGTATGGTTTGTCCAATTTCCTGTGCTCCTCCCTGTCCTCATCTAGGTGATGGGACCTACCAGCTGTTCCTCATCAATGGCAAGAGGATCCAGTATTCAAGCAGAGCCGGAGAGAGAGAGACCGGGAGAGAGTTCTTCTCCCAAGAGCCTGAGACTGGGAGAGAGTTCTTCTCCCAAGAGCCCGAGACTGTTGTGTTACCAGACTTGGAGTGTTGCTCTTGTTGGTGTATGTGAAGCTTAAATGTGTTGTTACGGCTGTAGTGGCAGCTTTGATGTGTTAAGCTTAAACCGAGGTCAACTTAAATGTCTTGTGGCTGTAGTGTACAGCTTTGAATTGCTTGCCCGTTGTTGAGTGTTGGAGCAGTAGGGAGTGGGTGCCATTTTTCTTTTCTCCTGTTTGTTTTGTTTTTTTTTTGTTTGTTTTTTGTTAGTTAGGAAGTAAGGTAAGAGTTGTGTTGTTTATTGTTGTAGGTTAATTAGGTTGTCCTTCTACCGGCTAGTGATCTTTTGTTTGTTTTGGCTTTACCTGCTCCTGAAGAACACGCTTCATTTCTTTTTCTTTTGGAGCTGTTTGTTTAGGATTCTTTTTGCACTGTATTTATCACTTATTGTAAATAAATGTATTGGAAATCTTACTTTGTGGATTGTGTGCTGGGACTCAGTATAGGTTCACTTTTCTTTGTCGCTGTTCATTTTTTGCTTTAAAGTGACTTTCCCTTTTGCCCCTAGAACATGAATTGGGAACATAACACTGGTAACAGTGGGCATTGTGTAGGCTAATTATTCTTATAGAATGTAGTCTTTTCTCTCTCTCTGTTTTGCATGCGTGGTCATAATCATTATTGTTGTTATTATTATTCTATATATATATTTTTTGCCTCTGTCACAGTGTATTCAGTGTATACTGTTCATAGGCAACACCAATAGGTGTCATGTGACACAAAATAAACATATGACCACTGTTGTACAGTATCCATTACTTGGACTATTTAAATGTAGTAATTAAAAAAAAAAAAAAGCCAAAAAGATCGTCGCGCTGCGATGGGAGTATGCCCAGCCAGATCTGCCGATCCGTCTAGCGATCAATGGGTGAGTTCCTGCCTGTCCGCACTCAACGACAATAGTAAAGGGCGCTCGGCAGCCATTTATACCACAGACTGGACCTGTCTTTCACTTCGACGGTAACTAAAAAAAAATTCAAGCTGCGATTTTTTACGATGGAGATCCTCGCGCGATCGAGTGTAGATTGTGTTGAACACGATAAGAACAAAAAATTCTGCGTTTATTCCTTAAAACAGTCGGCATTTCCCACATTGCTTCTGCTCTGCAGCTGCTATTGGCGCACGTCACTGTCATTAAGCGCCTCCTATTGGCGTAGGTAATGTTTACCTCACGATGATCAAGTATGTAAGGCGAACGGAACGAAACAGTCAAATGAACAATAAATTAACATGGTGAGTAACATTTTATAAACAATATTGTCAATATTGTTTGTTTTCCCTCTATTTTGCTGACTAGAATTTCAAAATAAAGCCCTACCAGAGTCTCAATGCAACAACAGAAAGCGATTGAACCCTGAATTTTGTGAACAGTGACATAATCCTATATAATTATAAATTCAATTGTTATAAGACTTTACAATATTACTGTTTGTTGTTGTATTTTTTTCAAAACTTGAAACTTGTGTGTGTGTGTGTGTGTGTGTCAGTTGGATTTTTTAATGTTTTTGAAATAAGTCTCATGCGCTCCCCCAGCCTGCATTTATTTGATTAAAATATAGTAGCCTAGGCTATAAACTACAGTATTGTGATCTATTATTTTTATATTTTATAATATATTATAATTGTAACGATCTCATAGCTTTATTTATGCAATTGTAAATACAGTGAAAATCAGAATCAGAAAGAGCTTTATTGCCAAGTATGCTTGCGCATACGAGGAATTTGTCTTGGTGACAGTAGCTTCCAGTACACATACAATATAAAGTGACAAGACAAGTGACAAGTAACATAGGTATAATATATGAATATATGAAAATATATGAATGCCAGATCTGATGCCGCTTTCTGTGTATGCACTGGAAAGATGGATTTTCCTTTAATGATTTAATTTGACTGGTGTTGCGTCCCAGGGCGTATGCATTTGTGTTTTATAATGTGTAAGTGTCACTCATTGATTTATTGAGTGTGTGTGCTGCCAATGGACCCAACGGCCTGCTGGGAGTTGTAGTTTTGTTGTATGGTTTGTCCAATTTCCTGTGCTCCTCCCTGTCCTCATCTAGGTGATGGGACCTACCAGCTGTTCCTCATCAATGGCAAGAGGATCCAGTATTCAAGCAGAGCCGGAGAGAGAGAGACCGGGAGAGAGTTCTTCTCCCAAGAGCCTGAGACTGGGAGAGAGTTCTTCTCCCAAGAGCCCGAGACTGTTGTGTTACCAGACTTGGAGTGTTGCTCTTGTTGGTGTATGTGAAGCTTAAATGTGTTGTTACGGCTGTAGTGGCAGCTTTGATGTGTTAAGCTTAAACCGAGGTCAACTTAAATGTCTTGTGGCTGTAGTGTACAGCTTTGAATTGCTTGCCCGTTGTTGAGTGTTGGAGCAGTAGGGAGTGGGTGCCATTTTTCTTTTCTCCTGTTTGTTTTGTTTTTTTTTTGTTTGTTTTTTGTTAGTTAGGAAGTAAGGTAAGAGTTGTGTTGTTTATTGTTGTAGGTTAATTAGGTTGTCCTTCTACCGGCTAGTGATCTTTTGTTTGTTTTGGCTTTACCTGCTCCTGAAGAACACGCTTCATTTCTTTTTCTTTTGGAGCTGTTTGTTTAGGATTCTTTTTGCACTGTATTTATCACTTATTGTAAATAAATGTATTGGAAATCTTACTTTGTGGATTGTGTGCTGGGACTCAGTATAGGTTCACTTTTCTTTGTCGCTGTTCATTTTTTGCTTTAAAGTGACTTTCCCTTTTGCCCCTAGAACATGAATTGGGAACATAACACTGGTAACAGTGGGCATTGTGTAGGCTAATTATTCTTATAGAATGTAGTCTTTTCTCTCTCTCTGTTTTGCATGCGTGGTCATAATCATTATTGTTGTTATTATTATTCTATATATATATTTTTTGCCTCTGTCACAGTGTATTCAGTGTATACTGTTCATAGGCAACACCAATAGGTGTCATGTGACACAAAATAAACATATGACCACTGTTGTACAGTATCCATTACTTGGACTATTTAAATGTAGTAATTAAAAAAAAAAAAAAGCCAAAAAGATCGTCGCGCTGCGATGGGAGTATGCCCAGCCAGATCTGCCGATCCGTCTAGCGATCAATGGGTGAGTTCCTGCCTGTCCGCACTCAACGACAATAGTAAAGGGCGCTCGGCAGCCATTTATACCATAGACTGGACCTGTCTTTCACTTCGACGGTAACTAAAAAAAAATTCAAGCTGCGATTTTTTACGATGGAGATCATCGCGCGATCGAGTGTAGATTGTGTTGAACACGATAAGAACAAAAAATTCTGCGTTTATTCCTTAAAACAGTCGGCATTTCCCACATTGCTTCTGCTCTGCAGCTGCTATTGGCGCACGTCACTGTCATTAAGCGCCTCCTATTGGCGTAGGTAATGTTTACCTCACGATGATCAAGTATGTAAGGCGAACGGAACGAAACAGTCAAATGAACAATAAATTAACATGGTGAGTAACATTTTATAAACAATATTGTCAATATTGTTTGTTTTCCCTCTATTTTGCTGACTAGAATTTCAAAATAAAGCCCTACCAGAGTCTCAATGCAACAACAGAAAGCGATTGAACCCTGAATTTTGTGAACAGTGACATAATCCTATATAATTATAAATTCAATTGTTATAAGACTTTACAATATTACTGTTTGTTGTTGTATTTTTTTCAAAACTTGAAACTTGTGTGTGTGTGTGTGTGTGTGTCAGTTGGATTTTTTAATGTTTTTGAAATAAGTCTCATGCGCTCCCCCAGCCTGCATTTATTTGATTAAAATATAGTAGCCTAGGCTATAAACTACAGTATTGTGATCTATTATTTTTATATTTTATAATATATTATAATTGTAACGATCTCATAGCTTTATTTATGCAATTGTAAATACAGTGAAAATCAGAATCAGAAAGAGCTTTATTGCCAAGTATGCTTGCGCATACGAGGAATTTGTCTTGGTGACAGTAGCTTCCAGTACACATACAATATAAAGTGACAAGACAAGTGACAAGTAACATAGGTATAATATATGAATATATGAAAATATATGAATGCCAGATCTGATGCCGCTTTCTGTGTATGCACTGGAAAGATGGATTTTCCTTTAATGATTTAATTTGACTGGTGTTGCGTCCCAGGGCGTATGCATTTGTGTTTTATAATGTGTAAGTGTCACTCATTGATTTATTGAGTGTGTGTGCTGCCAATGGACCCAACGGCCTGCTGGGAGTTGTAGTTTTGTTGTATGGTTTGTCCAATTTCCTGTGCTCCTCCCTGTCCTCATCTAGGTGATGGGACCTACCAGCTGTTCCTCATCAATGGCAAGAGGATCCAGTATTCAAGCAGAGCCGGAGAGAGAGAGACCGGGAGAGAGTTCTTCTCCCAAGAGCCTGAGACTGGGAGAGAGTTCTTCTCCCAAGAGCCCGAGACTGTTGTGTTACCAGACTTGGAGTGTTGCTCTTGTTGGTGTATGTGAAGCTTAAATGTGTTGTTACGGCTGTAGTGGCAGCTTTGATGTGTTAAGCTTAAACCGAGGTCAACTTAAATGTCTTGTGGCTGTAGTGTACAGCTTTGAATTGCTTGCCCGTTGTTGAGTGTTGGAGCAGTAGGGAGTGGGTGCCATTTTTCTTTTCTCCTGTTTGTTTTGTTTTTTTTTTGTTTGTTTTTTGTTAGTTAGGAAGTAAGGTAAGAGTTGTGTTGTTTATTGTTGTAGGTTAATTAGGTTGTCCTTCTACCGGCTAGTGATCTTTTGTTTGTTTTGGCTTTACCTGCTCCTGAAGAACACGCTTCATTTCTTTTTCTTTTGGAGCTGTTTGTTTAGGATTCTTTTTGCACTGTATTTATCACTTATTGTAAATAAATGTATTGGAAATCTTACTTTGTGGATTGTGTGCTGGGACTCAGTATAGGTTCACTTTTCTTTGTCGCTGTTCATTTTTTGCTTTAAAGTGACTTTCCCTTTTGCCCCTAGAACATGAATTGGGAACATAACACTGGTAACAGTGGGCATTGTGTAGGCTAATTATTCTTATAGAATGTAGTCTTTTCTCTCTCTCTGTTTTGCATGCGTGGTCATAATCATTATTGTTGTTATTATTATTCTATATATATATTTTTTGCCTCTGTCACAGTGTATTCAGTGTATACTGTTCATAGGCAACACCAATAGGTGTCATGTGACACAAAATAAACATATGACCACTGTTGTACAGTATCCATTACTTGGACTATTTAAATGTAGTAATTAAAAAAAAAAAAAAGCCAAAGAGATCGTCGCGCTGCGATGGGAGTATGCCCAGCCAGATCTGCCGATCCGTCTAGCGATCAATGGGTGAGTTCCTGCCTGTCCGCACTCAACGACAAAAGTAAAAGGCGCTCGGCAGCTATTTATACCACAGACTGGACCTGTCTTTCACTTCGACGGTAACTAAAAAAAAATTCAAGCTGCGATTTTTTACGATGGAGATCCTCGCGCGATCGAGTGTAGATTGTGTTGAACACGATAAGAACAAAAAATTCTGCGTTTATTCCTTAAAACAGTCGGCATTTCCCACATTGCTTCTGCTCTGCAGCTGCTATTGGCGCACGTCACTGTCATTAAGCGCCTCCTATTGGCGTAGGTAATGTTTACCTCACGATGATCAAGTATGTAAGGCGAACGGAACGAAACAGTCAAATGAACAATAAATTAACATGGTGAGTAACATTTTATAAACAATATTGTCAATATTGTTTGTTTTCCCTCTATTTTGCTGACTAGAATTTCAAAATAAAGCCCTACCAGAGTCTCAATGCAACAACAGAAAGCGATTGAACCCTGAATTTTGTGAACAGTGACATAATCCTATATAATTATAAATTCAATTGTTATAAGACTTTACAATATTACTGTTTGTTGTTGTATTTTTTTCAAAACTTGAAACTTGTGTGTGTGTGTGTGTGTGTGTGTGTCAGTTGGATTTTTTAATGTTTTTGAAATAAGTCTCATGCGCTCCCCCAGCCTGCATTTATTTGATTAAAATATAGTAGCCTAGGCTATAAACTACAGTATTGTGATCTATTATTTTTATATTTTATAATATATTATAATTGTAACGATCTCATAGCTTTATTTATGCAATTGTAAATACAGTGAAAATCAGAATCAGAAAGAGCTTTATTGCCAAGTATGCTTGCGCATACGAGGAATTTGTCTTGGTGACAGTAGCTTCCAGTACACATACAATATAAAGTGACAAGACAAGTGACAAGTAACATAGGTATAATATATGAATATATGAAAATATATGAATGCCAGATCTGATGCCGCTTTCTGTGTATGCACTGGAAAGATGGATTTTCCTTTAATGATTTAATTTGACTGGTGTTGCGTCCCAGGGCGTATGCATTTGTGTTTTATAATGTGTAAGTGTCACTCATTGATTTATTGAGTGTGTGTGCTGCCAATGGACCCAACGGCCTGCTGGGAGTTGTAGTTTTGTTGTATGGTTTGTCCAATTTCCTGTGCTCCTCCCTGTCCTCATCTAGGTGATGGGACCTACCAGCTGTTCCTCATCAATGGCAAGAGGATCCAGTATTCAAGCAGAGCCGGAGAGAGAGAGACCGGGAGAGAGTTCTTCTCCCAAGAGCCTGAGACTGGGAGAGAGTTCTTCTCCCAAGAGCCCGAGACTGTTGTGTTACCAGACTTGGAGTGTTGCTCTTGTTGGTGTATGTGAAGCTTAAATGTGTTGTTACGGCTGTAGTGGCAGCTTTGATGTGTTAAGCTTAAACCGAGGTCAACTTAAATGTCTTGTGGCTGTAGTGTACAGCTTTGAATTGCTTGCCCGTTGTTGAGTGTTGGAGCAGTAGGGAGTGGGTGCCATTTTTCTTTTCTCCTGTTTGTTTTGTTTTTTTTTTGTTTGTTTTTTGTTAGTTAGGAAGTAAGGTAAGAGTTGTGTTGTTTATTGTTGTAGGTTAATTAGGTTGTCCTTCTACCGGCTAGTGATCTTTTGTTTGTTTTGGCTTTACCTGCTCCTGAAGAACACGCTTCATTTCTTTTTCTTTTGGAGCTGTTTGTTTAGGATTCTTTTTGCACTGTATTTATCACTTATTGTAAATAAATGTATTGGAAATCTTACTTTGTGGATTGTGTGCTGGGACTCAGTATAGGTTCACTTTTCTTTGTCGCTGTTCATTTTTTGCTTTAAAGTGACTTTCCCTTTTGCCCCTAGAACATGAATTGGGAACATAACACTGGTAACAGTGGGCATTGTGTAGGCTAATTATTCTTATAGAATGTAGTCTTTTCTCTCTCTCTGTTTTGCATGCGTGGTCATAATCATTATTGTTGTTATTATTATTCTATATATATATTTTTTGCCTCTGTCACAGTGTATTCAGTGTATACTGTTCATAGGCAACACCAATAGGTGTCATGTGACACAAAATAAACATATGACCACTGTTGTACAGTATCCATTACTTGGACTATTTAAATGTAGTAATTAAAAAAAAAAAAAAGCCAAAAAGATCGTCGCGCTGCGATGGGAGTATGCCCAGCCAGATCTGCCGATCCGTCTAGCGATCAATGGGTGAGTTCCTGCCTGTCCGCACTCAACGACAATAGTAAAGGGCGCTCGGCAGCCATTTATACCACAGACTGGACCTGTCTTTCACTTCGACGGTAACTAAAAAAAAATTCAAGCTGCGATTTTTTACGATGGAGATCATCGCGCGATCGAGTGTAGATTGTGTTGAACACGATAAGAACAAAAAATTCTGCGTTTATTCCTTAAAACAGTCGGCATTTCCCACATTGCTTCTGCTCTGCAGCTGCTATTGGCGCACGTCACTGTCATTAAGCGCCTCCTATTGGCGTAGGTAATGTTTACCTCACGATGATCAAGTATGTAAGGCGAACGGAACGAAACAGTCAAATGAACAATAAATTAACATGGTGAGTAACATTTTATAAACAATATTGTCAATATTGTTTGTTTTCCCTCTATTTTGCTGACTAGAATTTCAAAATAAAGCCCTACCAGAGTCTCAATGCAACAACAGAAAGCGATTGAACCCTGAATTTTGTGAACAGTGACATAATCCTATATAATTATAAATTCAATTGTTATAAGACTTTACAATATTACTGTTTGTTGTTGTATTTTTTTCAAAACTTGAAACTTGTGTGTGTGTGTGTGTGTGTGTCAGTTGGATTTTTTAATGTTTTTGAAATAAGTCTCATGCGCTCCCCCAGCCTGCATTTATTTGATTAAAATATAGTAGCCTAGGCTATAAACTACAGTATTGTGATCTATTATTTTTATATTTTATAATATATTATAATTGTAACGATCTCATAGCTTTATTTATGCAATTGTAAATACAGTGAAAATCAGAATCAGAAAGAGCTTTATTGCCAAGTATGCTTGCGCATACGAGGAATTTGTCTTGGTGACAGTAGCTTCCAGTACACATACAATATAAAGTGACAAGACAAGTGACAAGTAACATAGGTATAATATATGAATATATGAAAATATATGAATGCCAGATCTGATGCCGCTTTCTGTGTATGCACTGGAAAGATGGATTTTCCTTTAATGATTTAATTTGACTGGTGTTGCGTCCCAGGGCGTATGCATTTGTGTTTTATAATGTGTAAGTGTCACTCATTGATTTATTGAGTGTGTGTGCTGCCAATGGACCCAACGGCCTGCTGGGAGTTGTAGTTTTGTTGTATGGTTTGTCCAATTTCCTGTGCTCCTCCCTGTCCTCATCTAGGTGATGGGACCTACCAGCTGTTCCTCATCAATGGCAAGAGGATCCAGTATTCAAGCAGAGCCGGAGAGAGAGAGACCGGGAGAGAGTTCTTCTCCCAAGAGCCTGAGACTGGGAGAGAGTTCTTCTCCCAAGAGCCCGAGACTGTTGTGTTACCAGACTTGGAGTGTTGCTCTTGTTGGTGTATGTGAAGCTTAAATGTGTTGTTACGGCTGTAGTGGCAGCTTTGATGTGTTAAGCTTAAACCGAGGTCAACTTAAATGTCTTGTGGCTGTAGTGTACAGCTTTGAATTGCTTGCCCGTTGTTGAGTGTTGGAGCAGTAGGGAGTGGGTGCCATTTTTCTTTTCTCCTGTTTGTTTTGTTTTTTTTTTGTTTGTTTTTTGTTAGTTAGGAAGTAAGGTAAGAGTTGTGTTGTTTATTGTTGTAGGTTAATTAGGTTGTCCTTCTACCGGCTAGTGATCTTTTGTTTGTTTTGGCTTTACCTGCTCCTGAAGAACACGCTTCATTTCTTTTTCTTTTGGAGCTGTTTGTTTAGGATTCTTTTTGCACTGTATTTATCACTTATTGTAAATAAATGTATTGGAAATCTTACTTTGTGGATTGTGTGCTGGGACTCAGTATAGGTTCACTTTTCTTTGTCGCTGTTCATTTTTTGCTTTAAAGTGACTTTCCCTTTTGCCCCTAGAACATGAATTGGGAACATAACACTGGTAACAGTGGGCATTGTGTAGGCTAATTATTCTTATAGAATGTAGTCTTTTCTCTCTCTCTGTTTTGCATGCGTGGTCATAATCATTATTGTTGTTATTATTATTCTATATATATATTTTTTGCCTCTGTCACAGTGTATTCAGTGTATACTGTTCATAGGCAACACCAATAGGTGTCATGTGACACAAAATAAACATATGACCACTGTTGTACAGTATCCATTACTTGGACTATTTAAATGTAGTAATTAAAAAAAAAAAAAAGCCAAAGAGATCGTCGCGCTGCGATGGGAGTATGCCCAGCCAGATCTGCCGATCCGTCTAGCGATCAATGGGTGAGTTCCTGCCTGTCCGCACTCAACGACAAAAGTAAAAGGCGCTCGGCAGCTATTTATACCACAGACTGGACCTGTCTTTCACTTCGACGGTAACTAAAAAAAAATTCAAGCTGCGATTTTTTACGATGGAGATCCTCGCGCGATCGAGTGTAGATTGTGTTGAACACGATAAGAACAAAAAATTCTGCGTTTATTCCTTAAAACAGTCGGCATTTCCCACATTGCTTCTGCTCTGCAGCTGCTATTGGCGCACGTCACTGTCATTAAGCGCCTCCTATTGGCGTAGGTAATGTTTACCTCACGATGATCAAGTATGTAAGGCGAACGGAACGAAACAGTCAAATGAACAATAAATTAACATGGTGAGTAACATTTTATAAACAATATTGTCAATATTGTTTGTTTTCCCTCTATTTTGCTGACTAGAATTTCAAAATAAAGCCCTACCAGAGTCTCAATGCAACAACAGAAAGCGATTGAACCCTGAATTTTGTGAACAGTGACATAATCCTATATAATTATAAATTCAATTGTTATAAGACTTTACAATATTACTGTTTGTTGTTGTATTTTTTTCAAAACTTGAAACTTGTGTGTGTGTGTGTGTGTGTGTGTGTCAGTTGGATTTTTTAATGTTTTTGAAATAAGTCTCATGCGCTCCCCCAGCCTGCATTTATTTGATTAAAATATAGTAGCCTAGGCTATAAACTACAGTATTGTGATCTATTATTTTTATATTTTATAATATATTATAATTGTAACGATCTCATAGCTTTATTTATGCAATTGTAAATACAGTGAAAATCAGAATCAGAAAGAGCTTTATTGCCAAGTATGCTTGCGCATACGAGGAATTTGTCTTGGTGACAGTAGCTTCCAGTACACATACAATATAAAGTGACAAGACAAGTGACAAGTAACATAGGTATAATATATGAATATATGAAAATATATGAATGCCAGATCTGATGCCGCTTTCTGTGTATGCACTGGAAAGATGGATTTTCCTTTAATGATTTAATTTGACTGGTGTTGCGTCCCAGGGCGTATGCATTTGTGTTTTATAATGTGTAAGTGTCACTCATTGATTTATTGAGTGTGTGTGCTGCCAATGGACCCAACGGCCTGCTGGGAGTTGTAGTTTTGTTGTATGGTTTGTCCAATTTCCTGTGCTCCTCCCTGTCCTCATCTAGGTGATGGGACCTACCAGCTGTTCCTCATCAATGGCAAGAGGATCCAGTATTCAAGCAGAGCCGGAGAGAGAGAGACCGGGAGAGAGTTCTTCTCCCAAGAGCCTGAGACTGGGAGAGAG
Organism: Leuciscus leuciscus; assembly: GCF_965113295.1. Taxonomy (NCBI): domain Eukaryota; kingdom Metazoa; phylum Chordata; class Actinopteri; order Cypriniformes; family Leuciscidae; genus Leuciscus; species Leuciscus leuciscus. Next base: position 34,872,191 of record NC_138725.1, on the reverse strand, counting down.
TTCTTCTCCCAAGAGCCCGAGACTGTTGTGTTACCAGACTTGGAGTGTTGCTCTTGTTGGTGTATGTGAAGCTTAAATGTGTTGTTACGGCTGTAGTGGCAGCTTTGATGTGTTAAGCTTAAACCGAGGTCAACTTAAATGTCTTGTGGCTGTAGTGTACAGCTTTGAATTGCTTGCCCGTTGTTGAGTGTTGGAGCAGTAGGGAGTGGGTGCCATTTTTCTTTTCTCCTGTTTGTTTTGTTTTTTTTTTGTTTGTTTTTTGTTAGTTAGGAAGTAAGGTAAGAGTTGTGTTGTTTATTGTTGTAGGTTAATTAGGTTGTCCTTCTACCGGCTAGTGATCTTTTGTTTGTTTTGGCTTTACCTGCTCCTGAAGAACACGCTTCATTTCTTTTTCTTTTGGAGCTGTTTGTTTAGGATTCTTTTTGCACTGTATTTATCACTTATTGTAAATAAATGTATTGGAAATCTTACTTTGTGGATTGTGTGCTGGGACTCAGTATAGGTTCACTTTTCTTTGTCGCTGTTCATTTTTTGCTTTAAAGTGACTTTCCCTTTTGCCCCTAGAACATGAATTGGGAACATAACACTGGTAACAGTGGGCATTGTGTAGGCTAATTATTCTTATAGAATGTAGTCTTTTCTCTCTCTCTGTTTTGCATGCGTGGTCATAATCATTATTGTTGTTATTATTATTCTATATATATATTTTTTGCCTCTGTCACAGTGTATTCAGTGTATACTGTTCATAGGCAACACCAATAGGTGTCATGTGACACAAAATAAACATATGACCACTGTTGTACAGTATCCATTACTTGGACTATTTAAATGTAGTAATTAAAAAAAAAAAAAAGCCAAAAAGATCGTCGCGCTGCGATGGGAGTATGCCCAGCCAGATCTGCCGATCCGTCTAGCGATCAATGGGTGAGTTCCTGCCTGTCCGCACTCAACGACAATAGTAAAGGGCGCTCGGCAGCCATTTATACCACAGACTGGACCTGTCTTTCACTTCGACGGTAACTAAAAAAAAATTCAAGCTGCGATTTTTTACGATGGAGATCATCGCGCGATCGAGTGTAGATTGTGTTGAACACGATAAGAACAAAAAATTCTGCGTTTATTCCTTAAAACAGTCGGCATTTCCCACATTGCTTCTGCTCTGCAGCTGCTATTGGCGCACGTCACTGTCATTAAGCGCCTCCTATTGGCGTAGGTAATGTTTACCTCACGATGATCAAGTATGTAAGGCGAACGGAACGAAACAGTCAAATGAACAATAAATTAACATGGTGAGTAACATTTTATAAACAATATTGTCAATATTGTTTGTTTTCCCTCTATTTTGCTGACTAGAATTTCAAAATAAAGCCCTACCAGAGTCTCAATGCAACAACAGAAAGCGATTGAACCCTGAATTTTGTGAACAGTGACATAATCCTATATAATTATAAATTCAATTGTTATAAGACTTTACAATATTACTGTTTGTTGTTGTATTTTTTTCAAAACTTGAAACTTGTGTGTGTGTGTGTGTGTGTGTGTGTCAGTTGGATTTTTTAATGTTTTTGAAATAAGTCTCATGCGCTCCCCCAGCCTGCATTTATTTGATTAAAATATAGTAGCCTAGGCTATAAACTACAGTATTGTGATCTATTATTTTTATATTTTATAATATATTATAATTGTAACGATCTCATAGCTTTATTTATGCAATTGTAAATACAGTGAAAATCAGAATCAGAAAGAGCTTTATTGCCAAGTATGCTTGCGCATACGAGGAATTTGTCTTGGTGACAGTAGCTTCCAGTACACATACAATATAAAGTGACAAGACAAGTGACAAGTAACATAGGTATAATATATGAATATATGAAAATATATGAATGCCAGATCTGATGCCGCTTTCTGTGTATGCACTGGAAAGATGGATTTTCCTTTAATGATTTAATTTGACTGGTGTTGCGTCCCAGGGCGTATGCATTTGTGTTTTATAATGTGTAAGTGTCACTCATTGATTTATTGAGTGTGTGTGCTGCCAATGGACCCAACGGCCTGCTGGGAGTTGTAGTTTTGTTGTATGGTTTGTCCAATTTCCTGTGCTCCTCCCTGTCCTCATCTAGGTGATGGGACCTACCAGCTGTTCCTCATCAATGGCAAGAGGATCCAGTATTCAAGCAGAGCCGGAGAGAGAGAGACCGGGAGAGAGTTCTTCTCCCAAGAGCCTGAGACTGGGAGAGAGTTCTTCTCCCAAGAGCCCGAGACTGTTGTGTTACCAGACTTGGAGTGTTGCTCTTGTTGGTGTATGTGAAGCTTAAATGTGTTGTTACGGCTGTAGTGGCAGCTTTGATGTGTTAAGCTTAAACCGAGGTCAACTTAAATGTCTTGTGGCTGTAGTGTACAGCTTTGAATTGCTTGCCCGTTGTTGAGTGTTGGAGCAGTAGGGAGTGGGTGCCATTTTTCTTTTCTCCTGTTTGTTTTGTTTTTTTTTTGTTTGTTTTTTGTTAGTTAGGAAGTAAGGTAAGAGTTGTGTTGTTTATTGTTGTAGGTTAATTAGGTTGTCCTTCTACCGGCTAGTGATCTTTTGTTTGTTTTGGCTTTACCTGCTCCTGAAGAACACGCTTCATTTCTTTTTCTTTTGGAGCTGTTTGTTTAGGATTCTTTTTGCACTGTATTTATCACTTATTGTAAATAAATGTATTGGAAATCTTACTTTGTGGATTGTGTGCTGGGACTCAGTATAGGTTCACTTTTCTTTGTCGCTGTTCATTTTTTGCTTTAAAGTGACTTTCCCTTTTGCCCCTAGAACATGAATTGGGAACATAACACTGGTAACAGTGGGCATTGTGTAGGCTAATTATTCTTATAGAATGTAGTCTTTTCTCTCTCTCTGTTTTGCATGCGTGGTCATAATCATTATTGTTGTTATTATTATTCTATATATATATTTTTTGCCTCTGTCACAGTGTATTCAGTGTATACTGTTCATAGGCAACACCAATAGGTGTCATGTGACACAAAATAAACATATGACCACTGTTGTACAGTATCCATTACTTGGACTATTTAAATGTAGTATTAAAAAAAAAAAAAAGCCAAAAAGATCGTCGCGCTGCGATGGGAGTATGCCCAGCCAGATCTGCCGATCCGTCTAGCGATCAATGGGTGAGTTCCTGCCTGTCCGCACTCAACGACAATAGTAAAGGGCGCTCGGCAGCCATTTATACCACAGACTGGACCTGTCTTTCACTTCGACGGTAACTAAAAAAAAATTCAAGCTGCGATTTTTTACGATGGAGATCCTCGCGCGATCGAGTGTAGATTGTGTTGAACACGATAAGAACAAAAAATTCTGCGTTTATTCCTTAAAACAGTCGGCATTTCCCACATTGCTTCTGCTCTGCAGCTGCTATTGGCGCACGTCACTGTCATTAAGCGCCTCCTATTGGCGTAGGTAATGTTTACCTCACGATGATCAAGTATGTAAGGCGAACGGAACGAAACAGTCAAATGAACAATAAATTAACATGGTGAGTAACATTTTATAAACAATATTGTCAATATTGTTTGTTTTCCCTCTATTTTGCTGACTAGAATTTCAAAATAAAGCCCTACCAGAGTCTCAATGCAACAACAGAAAGCGATTGAACCCTGAATTTTGTGAACAGTGACATAATCCTATATAATTATAAATTCAATTGTTATAAGACTTTACAATATTACTGTTTGTTGTTGTATTTTTTTCAAAACTTGAAACTTGTGTGTGTGTGTGTGTGTGTGTGTCAGTTGGATTTTTTAATGTTTTTGAAATAAGTCTCATGCGCTCCCCCAGCCTGCATTTATTTGATTAAAATATAGTAGCCTAGGCTATAAACTACAGTATTGTGATCTATTATTTTTATATTTTATAATATATTATAATTGTAACGATCTCATAGCTTTATTTATGCAATTGTAAATACAGTGAAAATCAGAATCAGAAAGAGCTTTATTGCCAAGTATGCTTGCGCATACGAGGAATTTGTCTTGGTGACAGTAGCTTCCAGTACACATACAATATAAAGTGACAAGACAAGTGACAAGTAACATAGGTATAATATATGAATATATGAAAATATATGAATGCCAGATCTGATGCCGCTTTCTGTGTATGCACTGGAAAGATGGATTTTCCTTTAATGATTTAATTTGACTGGTGTTGCGTCCCAGGGCGTATGCATTTGTGTTTTATAATGTGTAAGTGTCACTCATTGATTTATTGAGTGTGTGTGCTGCCAATGGACCCAACGGCCTGCTGGGAGTTGTAGTTTTGTTGTATGGTTTGTCCAATTTCCTGTGCTCCTCCCTGTCCTCATCTAGGTGATGGGACCTACCAGCTGTTCCTCATCAATGGCAAGAGGATCCAGTATTCAAGCAGAGCCGGAGAGAGAGAGACCGGGAGAGAGTTCTTCTCCCAAGAGCCTGAGACTGGGAGAGAGTTCTTCTCCCAAGAGCCCGAGACTGTTGTGTTACCAGACTTGGAGTGTTGCTCTTGTTGGTGTATGTGAAGCTTAAATGTGTTGTTACGGCTGTAGTGGCAGCTTTGATGTGTTAAGCTTAAACCGAGGTCAACTTAAATGTCTTGTGGCTGTAGTGTACAGCTTTGAATTGCTTGCCCGTTGTTGAGTGTTGGAGCAGTAGGGAGTGGGTGCCATTTTTCTTTTCTCCTGTTTGTTTTGTTTTTTTTTTGTTTGTTTTTTGTTAGTTAGGAAGTAAGGTAAGAGTTGTGTTGTTTATTGTTGTAGGTTAATTAGGTTGTCCTTCTACCGGCTAGTGATCTTTTGTTTGTTTTGGCTTTACCTGCTCCTGAAGAACACGCTTCATTTCTTTTTCTTTTGGAGCTGTTTGTTTAGGATTCTTTTTGCACTGTATTTATCACTTATTGTAAATAAATGTATTGGAAATCTTACTTTGTGGATTGTGTGCTGGGACTCAGTATAGGTTCACTTTTCTTTGTCGCTGTTCATTTTTTGCTTTAAAGTGACTTTCCCTTTTGCCCCTAGAACATGAATTGGGAACATAACACTGGTAACAGTGGGCATTGTGTAGGCTAATTATTCTTATAGAATGTAGTCTTTTCTCTCTCTCTGTTTTGCATGCGTGGTCATAATCATTATTGTTGTTATTATTATTCTATATATATATTTTTTGCCTCTGTCACAGTGTATTCAGTGTATACTGTTCATAGGCAACACCAATAGGTGTCATGTGACACAAAATAAACATATGACCACTGTTGTACAGTATCCATTACTTGGACTATTTAAATGTAGTAATTAAAAAAAAAAAAAAGCCAAAAAGATCGTCGCGCTGCGATGGGAGTATGCCCAGCCAGATCTGCCGATCCGTCTAGCGATCAATGGGTGAGTTCCTGCCTGTCCGCACTCAACGACAATAGTAAAGGGCGCTCGGCAGCCATTTATACCACAGACTGGACCTGTCTTTCACTTCGACGGTAACTAAAAAAAAATTCAAGCTGCGATTTTTTACGATGGAGATCATCGCGCGATCGAGTGTAGATTGTGTTGAACACGATAAGAACAAAAAATTCTGCGTTTATTCCTTAAAACAGTCGGCATTTCCCACATTGCTTCTGCTCTGCAGCTGCTATTGGCGCACGTCACTGTCATTAAGCGCCTCCTATTGGCGTAGGTAATGTTTACCTCACGATGATCAAGTATGTAAGGCGAACGGAACGAAACAGTCAAATGAACAATAAATTAACATGGTGAGTAACATTTTATAAACAATATTGTCAATATTGTTTGTTTTCCCTCTATTTTGCTGACTAGAATTTCAAAATAAAGCCCTACCAGAGTCTCAATGCAACAACAGAAAGCGATTGAACCCTGAATTTTGTGAACAGTGACATAATCCTATATAATTATAAATTCAATTGTTATAAGACTTTACAATATTACTGTTTGTTGTTGTATTTTTTTCAAAACTTGAAACTTGTGTGTGTGTGTGTGTGTGTGTGTGTCAGTTGGATTTTTTAATGTTTTTGAAATAAGTCTCATGCGCTCCCCCAGCCTGCATTTATTTGATTAAAATATAGTAGCCTAGGCTATAAACTACAGTATTGTGATCTATTATTTTTATATTTTATAATATATTATAATTGTAACGATCTCATAGCTTTATTTATGCAATTGTAAATACAGTGAAAATCAGAATCAGAAAGAGCTTTATTGCCAAGTATGCTTGCGCATACGAGGAATTTGTCTTGGTGACAGTAGCTTCCAGTACACATACAATATAAAGTGACAAGACAAGTGACAAGTAACATAGGTATAATATATGAATATATGAAAATATATGAATGCCAGATCTGATGCCGCTTTCTGTGTATGCACTGGAAAGATGGATTTTCCTTTAATGATTTAATTTGACTGGTGTTGCGTCCCAGGGCGTATGCATTTGTGTTTTATAATGTGTAAGTGTCACTCATTGATTTATTGAGTGTGTGTGCTGCCAATGGACCCAACGGCCTGCTGGGAGTTGTAGTTTTGTTGTATGGTTTGTCCAATTTCCTGTGCTCCTCCCTGTCCTCATCTAGGTGATGGGACCTACCAGCTGTTCCTCATCAATGGCAAGAGGATCCAGTATTCAAGCAGAGCCGGAGAGAGAGAGACCGGGAGAGAGTTCTTCTCCCAAGAGCCTGAGACTGGGAGAGAGTTCTTCTCCCAAGAGCCCGAGACTGTTGTGTTACCAGACTTGGAGTGTTGCTCTTGTTGGTGTATGTGAAGCTTAAATGTGTTGTTACGGCTGTAGTGGCAGCTTTGATGTGTTAAGCTTAAACCGAGGTCAACTTAAATGTCTTGTGGCTGTAGTGTACAGCTTTGAATTGCTTGCCCGTTGTTGAGTGTTGGAGCAGTAGGGAGTGGGTGCCATTTTTCTTTTCTCCTGTTTGTTTTGTTTTTTTTTTGTTTGTTTTTTGTTAGTTAGGAAGTAAGGTAAGAGTTGTGTTGTTTATTGTTGTAGGTTAATTAGGTTGTCCTTCTACCGGCTAGTGATCTTTTGTTTGTTTTGGCTTTACCTGCTCCTGAAGAACACGCTTCATTTCTTTTTCTTTTGGAGCTGTTTGTTTAGGATTCTTTTTGCACTGTATTTATCACTTATTGTAAATAAATGTATTGGAAATCTTACTTTGTGGATTGTGTGCTGGGACTCAGTATAGGTTCACTTTTCTTTGTCGCTGTTCATTTTTTGCTTTAAAGTGACTTTCCCTTTTGCCCCTAGAACATGAATTGGGAACATAACACTGGTAACAGTGGGCATTGTGTAGGCTAATTATTCTTATAGAATGTAGTCTTTTCTCTCTCTCTGTTTTGCATGCGTGGTCATAATCATTATTGTTGTTATTATTATTCTATATATATATTTTTTGCCTCTGTCACAGTGTATTCAGTGTATACTGTTCATAGGCAACACCAATAGGTGTCATGTGACACAAAATAAACATATGACCACTGTTGTACAGTATCCATTACTTGGACTATTTAAATGTAGTATTAAAAAAAAAAAAAAGCCAAAAAGATCGTCGCGCTGCGATGGGAGTATGCCCAGCCAGATCTGCCGATCCGTCTAGCGATCAATGGGTGAGTTCCTGCCTGTCCGCACTCAACGACAATAGTAAAGGGCGCTCGGCAGCGATTTATACCACAGACTGGACCTGTCTTTCACTTCGACGGTAACTAAAAAAAAATTCAAGCTGCGATTTTTTACGATGGAGATCCTCGCGCGATCGAGTGTAGATTGTGTTGAACACGATAAGAACAAAAAATTCTGCGTTTATTCCTTAAAACAGTCGGCATTTCCCACATTGCTTCTGCTCTGCAGCTGCTATTGGCGCACGTCACTGTCATTAAGCGCCTCCTATTGGCGTAGGTAATGTTTACCTCACGATGATCAAGTATGTAAGGCGAACGGAACGAAACAGTCAAATGAACAATAAATTAACATGGTGAGTAACATTTTATAAACAATATTGTCAATATTGTTTGTTTTCCCTCTATTTTGCTGACTAGAATTTCAAAATAAAGCCCTACCAGAGTCTCAATGCAACAACAGAAAGCGATTGAACCCTGAATTTTGTGAACAGTGACATAATCCTATATAATTATAAATTCAATTGTTATAAGACTTTACAATATTACTGTTTGTTGTTGTATTTTTTTCAAAACTTGAAACTTGTGTGTGTGTGTGTGTGTGTGTGTCAGTTGGATTTTTTAATGTTTTTGAAATAAGTCTCATGCGCTCCCCCAGCCTGCATTTATTTGATTAAAATATAGTAGCCTAGGCTATAAACTACAGTATTGTGATCTATTATTTTTATATTTTATAATATATTATAATTGTAACGATCTCATAGCTTTATTTATGCAATTGTAAATACAGTGAAAATCAGAATCAGAAAGAGCTTTATTGCCAAGTATGCTTGCGCATACGAGGAATTTGTCTTGGTGACAGTAGCTTCCAGTACACATACAATATAAAGTGACAAGACAAGTGACAAGTAACATAGGTATAATATATGAATATATGAAAATATATGAATGCCAGATCTGATGCCGCTTTCTGTGTATGCACTGGAAAGATGGATTTTCCTTTAATGATTTAATTTGACTGGTGTTGCGTCCCAGGGCGTATGCATTTGTGTTTTATAATGTGTAAGTGTCACTCATTGATTTATTGAGTGTGTGTGCTGCCAATGGACCCAACGGCCTGCTGGGAGTTGTAGTTTTGTTGTATGGTTTGTCCAATTTCCTGTGCTCCTCCCTGTCCTCATCTAGGTGATGGGACCTACCAGCTGTTCCTCATCAATGGCAAGAGGATCCAGTATTCAAGCAGAGCCGGAGAGAGAGAGACCGGGAGAGAGTTCTTCTCCCAAGAGCCTGAGACTGGGAGAGAGTTCTTCTCCCAAGAGCCCGAGACTGTTGTGTTACCAGACTTGGAGTGTTGCTCTTGTTGGTGTATGTGAAGCTTAAATGTGTTGTTACGGCTGTAGTGGCAGCTTTGATGTGTTAAGCTTAAACCGAGGTCAACTTAAATGTCTTGTGGCTGTAGTGTACAGCTTTGAATTGCTTGCCCGTTGTTGAGTGTTGGAGCAGTAGGGAGTGGGTGCCATTTTTCTTTTCTCCTGTTTGTTTTGTTTTTTTTTTGTTTGTTTTTTGTTAGTTAGGAAGTAAGGTAAGAGTTGTGTTGTTTATTGTTGTAGGTTAATTAGGTTGTCCTTCTACCGGCTAGTGATCTTTTGTTTGTTTTGGCTTTACCTGCTCCTGAAGAACACGCTTCATTTCTTTTTCTTTTGGAGCTGTTTGTTTAGGATTCTTTTTGCACTGTATTTATCACTTATTGTAAATAAATGTATTGGAAATCTTACTTTGTGGATTGTGTGCTGGGACTCAGTATAGGTTCACTTTTCTTTGTCGCTGTTCATTTTTTGCTTTAAAGTGACTTTCCCTTTTGCCCCTAGAACATGAATTGGGAACATAACACTGGTAACAGTGGGCATTGTGTAGGCTAATTATTCTTATAGAATGTAGTCTTTTCTCTCTCTCTGTTTTGCATGCGTGGTCATAATCATTATTGTTGTTATTATTATTCTATATATATATTTTTTGCCTCTGTCACAGTGTATTCAGTGTATACTGTTCATAGGCAACACCAATAGGTGTCATGTGACACAAAATAAACATATGACCACTGTTGTACAGTATCCATTACTTGGACTATTTAAATGTAGTATTAAAAAAAAAAAAAAGCCAAAAAGATCGTCGCGCTGCGATGGGAGTATGCCCAGCCAGATCTGCCGATCCGTCTAGCGATCAATGGGTGAGTTCCTGCCTGTCCGCACTCAACGACAATAGTAAAGGGCGCTCGGCAGCCATTTATACCACAGACTGGACCTGTCTTTCACTTCGACGGTAACTAAAAAAAAATTCAAGCTGCGATTTTTTACGATGGAGATCCTCGCGCGATCGAGTGTAGATTGTGTTGAACACGATAAGAACAAAAAATTCTGCGTTTATTCCTTAAAACAGTCGGCATTTCCCACATTGCTTCTGCTCTGCAGCTGCTATTGGCGCACGTCACTGTCATTAAGCGCCTCCTATTGGCGTAGGTAATGTTTACCTCACGATGATCAAGTATGTAAGGCGAACGGAACGAAACAGTCAAATGAACAATAAATTAACATGGTGAGTAACATTTTATAAACAATATTGTCAATATTGTTTGTTTTCCCTCTATTTTGCTGACTAGAATTTCAAAATAAAGCCCTACCAGAGTCTCAATGCAACAACAGAAAGCGATTGAACCCTGAATTTTGTGAACAGTGACATAATCCTATATAATTATAAATTCAATTGTTATAAGACTTTACAATATTACTGTTTGTTGTTGTATTTTTTTCAAAACTTGAAACTTGTGTGTGTGTGTGTGTGTGTGTGTCAGTTGGATTTTTTAATGTTTTTGAAATAAGTCTCATGCGCTCCCCCAGCCTGCATTTATTTGATTAAAATATAGTAGCCTAGGCTATAAACTACAGTATTGTGATCTATTATTTTTATATTTTATAATATATTATAATTGTAACGATCTCATAGCTTTATTTATGCAATTGTAAATACAGTGAAAATCAGAATCAGAAAGAGCTTTATTGCCAAGTATGCTTGCGCATACGAGGAATTTGTCTTGGTGACAGTAGCTTCCAGTACACATACAATATAAAGTGACAAGACAAGTGACAAGTAACATAGGTATAATATATGAATATATGAAAATATATGAATGCCAGATCTGATGCCGCTTTCTGTGTATGCACTGGAAAGATGGATTTTCCTTTAATGATTTAATTTGACTGGTGTTGCGTCCCAGGGCGTATGCATTTGTGTTTTATAATGTGTAAGTGTCACTCATTGATTTATTGAGTGTGTGTGCTGCCAATGGACCCAACGGCCTGCTGGGAGTTGTAGTTTTGTTGTATGGTTTGTCCAATTTCCTGTGCTCCTCCCTGTCCTCATCTAGGTGATGGGACCTACCAGCTGTTCCTCATCAATGGCAAGAGGATCCAGTATTCAAGCAGAGCCGGAGAGAGAGAGACCGGGAGAGAGTTCTTCTCCCAAGAGCCTGAGACTGGGAGAGAGTTCTTCTCCCAAGAGCCCGAGACTGTTGTGTTACCAGACTTGGAGTGTTGCTCTTGTTGGTGTATGTGAAGCTTAAATGTGTTGTTACGGCTGTAGTGGCAGCTTTGATGTGTTAAGCTTAAACCGAGGTCAACTTAAATGTCTTGTGGCTGTAGTGTACAGCTTTGAATTGCTTGCCCGTTGTTGAGTGTTGGAGCAGTAGGGAGTGGGTGCCATTTTTCTTTTCTCCTGTTTGTTTTGTTTTTTTTTTGTTTGTTTTTTGTTAGTTAGGAAGTAAGGTAAGAGTTGTGTTGTTTATTGTTGTAGGTTAATTAGGTTGTCCTTCTACCGGCTAGTGATCTTTTGTTTGTTTTGGCTTTACCTGCTCCTGAAGAACACGCTTCATTTCTTTTTCTTTTGGAGCTGTTTGTTTAGGATTCTTTTTGCACTGTATTTATCACTTATTGTAAATAAATGTATTGGAAATCTTACTTTGTGGATTGTGTGCTGGGACTCAGTATAGGTTCACTTTTCTTTGTCGCTGTTCATTTTTTGCTTTAAAGTGACTTTCCCTTTTGCCCCTAGAACATGAATTGGGAACATAACACTGGTAACAGTGGGCATTGTGTAGGCTAATTATTCTTATAGAATGTAGTCTTTTCTCTCTCTCTGTTTTGCATGCGTGGTCATAATCATTATTGTTGTTATTATTATTCTATATATATATTTTTTGCCTCTGTCACAGTGTATTCAGTGTATACTGTTCATAGGCAACACCAATAGGTGTCATGTGACACAAAATAAACATATGACCACTGTTGTACAGTATCCATTACTTGGACTATTTAAATGTAGTATTAAAAAAAAAAAAAAGCCAAAAAGATCGTCGCGCTGCGATGGGAGTATGCCCAGCCAGATCTGCCGATCCGTCTAGCGATCAATGGGTGAGTTCCTGCCTGTCCGCACTCAACGACAATAGTAAAGGGCGCTCGGCAGCCATTTATACCACAGACTGGACCTGTCTTTCACTTCGACGGTAACTAAAAAAAAATTCAAGCTGCGATTTTTTACGATGGAGATCCTCGCGCGATCGAGTGTAGATTGTGTTGAACACGATAAGAACAAAAAATTCTGCGTTTATTCCTTAAAACAGTCGGCATTTCCCACATTGCTTCTGCTCTGCAGCTGCTATTGGCGCACGTCACTGTCATTAAGCGCCTCCTATTGGCGTAGGTAATGTTTACCTCACGATGATCAAGTATGTAAGGCGAACGGAACGAAACAGTCAAATGAACAATAAATTAACATGGTGAGTAACATTTTATAAACAATATTGTCAATATTGTTTGTTTTCCCTCTATTTTGCTGACTAGAATTTCAAAATAAAGCCCTACCAGAGTCTCAATGCAACAACAGAAAGCGATTGAACCCTGAATTTTGTGAACAGTGACATAATCCTATATAATTATAAATTCAATTGTTATAAGACTTTACAATATTACTGTTTGTTGTTGTATTTTTTTCAAAACTTGAAACTTGTGTGTGTGTGTGTGTGTGTGTGTGTGTGTGTGTCAGTTGGATTTTTTAATGTTTTTGAAATAAGTCTCATGCGCTCCCCCAGCCTGCATTTATTTGATTAAAATATAGTAGCCTAGGCTATAAACTACAGTATTGTGATCTATTATTTTTATATTTTATAATATATTATAATTGTAACGATCTCATAGCTTTATTTATGCAATTGTAAATACAGTGAAAATCAGAATCAGAAAGAGCTTTATTGCCAAGTATGCTTGCGCATACGAGGAATTTGTCTTGGTGACAGTAGCTTCCAGTACACATACAATATAAAGTGACAAGACAAGTGACAAGTAACATAGGTATAATATATGAATATATGAAAATATATGAATGCCAGATCTGATGCCGCTTTCTGTGTATGCACTGGAAAGATGGATTTTCCTTTAATGATTTAATTTGACTGGTGTTGCGTCCCAGGGCGTATGCATTTGTGTTTTATAATGTGTAAGTGTCACTCATTGATTTATTGAGTGTGTGTGCTGCCAATGGACCCAACGGCCTGCTGGGAGTTGTAGTTTTGTTGTATGGTTTGTCCAATTTCCTGTGCTCCTCCCTGTCCTCATCTAGGTGATGGGACCTACCAGCTGTTCCTCATCAATGGCAAGAGGATCCAGTATTCAAGCAGAGCCGGAGAGAGAGAGACCGGGAGAGAGTTCTTCTCCCAAGAGCCTGAGACTGGGAGAGAGTTCTTCTCCCAAGAGCCCGAGACTGTTGTGTTACCAGACTTGGAGTGTTGCTCTTGTTGGTGTATGTGAAGCTTAAATGTGTTGTTACGGCTGTAGTGGCAGCTTTGATGTGTTAAGCTTAAACCGAGGTCAACTTAAATGTCTTGTGGCTGTAGTGTACAGCTTTGAATTGCTTGCCCGTTGTTGAGTGTTGGAGCAGTAGGGAGTGGGTGCCATTTTTCTTTTCTCCTGTTTGTTTTGTTTTTTTTTTGTTTGTTTTTTGTTAGTTAGGAAGTAAGGTAAGAGTTGTGTTGTTTATTGTTGTAGGTTAATTAGGTTGTCCTTCTACCGGCTAGTGATCTTTTGTTTGTTTTGGCTTTACCTGCTCCTGAAGAACACGCTTCATTTCTTTTTCTTTTGGAGCTGTTTGTTTAGGATTCTTTTTGCACTGTATTTATCACTTATTGTAAATAAATGTATTGGAAATCTTACTTTGTGTATTGTGTGCTGGGACTCAGTATAGGTTCACTTTTCTTTGTCGCTGTTCATTTTTTGCTTTAAAGTGACTTTCCCTTTTGCCCCTAGAACATGAATTGGGAACATAACACTGGTAACAGTGGGCATTGTGTAGGCTAATTATTCTTATAGAATGTAGTCTTTTCTCTCTCTCTGTTTTGCATGCGTGGTCATAATCATTATTGTTGTTATTATTATTCTATATATATATTTTTTGCCTCTGTCACAGTGTATTCAGTGTATACTGTTCATAGGCAACACCAATAGGTGTCATGTGACACAAAATAAACATATGACCACTGTTGTACAGTATCCATTACTTGGACTATTTAAATGTAGTAATTAAAAAAAAAAAAAAGCCAAAGAGATCGTCGCGCTGCGATGGGTGTATGCCCAGCCAGATCTGCCGATCCGTCTAGCGATCAATGGGTGAGTTCCTGCCTGTCCGCACTCAACGACAAAAGTAAAAGGCGCTCGGCAGCTATTTATACCACAGACTGGACCTGTCTTTCACTTCGACGGTAACTAAAAAAAAATTCAAGCTGCGATTTTTTACGATGGAGATCCTCGCGCGATCGAGTGTAGATTGTGTTGAACACGATAAGAACAAAAAATTCTGCGTTTATTCCTTAAAACAGTCGGCATTTCCCACATTGCTTCTGCTCTGCAGCTGCTATTGGCGCACGTCACTGTCATTAAGCGCCTCCTATTGGCGTAGGTAATGTTTACCTCACGATGATCAAGTATGTAAGGCGAACGGAACGAAACAGTCAAATGAACAATAAATTAACATGGTGAGTAACATTTTATAAACAATATTGTCAATATTGTTTGTTTTCCCTCTATTTTGCTGACTAGAATTTCAAAATAAAGCCCTACCAGAGTCTCAATGCAACAACAGAAAGCGATTGAACCCTGAATTTTGTGAACAGTGACATAATCCTATATAATTATAAATTCAATTGTTATAAGACTTTACAATATTACTGTTTGTTGTTGTATTTTTTTCAAAACTTGAAACTTGTGTGTGTGTGTGTGTGTGTGTGTGTCAGTTGGATTTTTTAATGTTTTTGAAATAAGTCTCATGCGCTCCCCCAGCCTGCATTTATTTGATTAAAATATAGTAGCCTAGGCTATAAACTACAGTATTGTGATCTATTATTTTTATATTTTATAATATATTATAATTGTAACGATCTCATAGCTTTATTTATGCAATTGTAAATACAGTGAAAATCAGAATCAGAAAGAGCTTTATTGCCAAGTATGCTTGCGCATACGAGGAATTTGTCTTGGTGACAGTAGCTTCCAGTACACATACAATATAAAGTGACAAGACAAGTGACAAGTAACATAGGTATAATATATGAATATATGAAAATATATGAATGCCAGATCTGATGCCGCTTTCTGTGTATGCACTGGAAAGATGGATTTTCCTTTAATGATTTAATTTGACTGGTGTTGCGTCCCAGGGCGTATGCATTTGTGTT
>NC_138725.1:34742858-34856571 GCF_965113295.1 Leuciscus leuciscus | reverse complement strand
ATTGGGAACATAACACTGGTAACAGTGGGCATTGTGTAGGCTAATTATTCTTATAGAATGTAGTCTTTTCTCTCTCTCTGTTTTGCATGCGTGGTCATAATCATTATTGTTGTTATTATTATTCTATATATATATTTTTTGCCTCTGTCACAGTGTATTCAGTGTATACTGTTCATAGGCAACACCAATAGGTGTCATGTGACACAAAATAAACATATGACCACTGTTGTACAGTATCCATTACTTGGACTATTTAAATGTAGTATTAAAAAAAAAAAAAAGCCAAAAAGATCGTCGCGCTGCGATGGGAGTATGCCCAGCCAGATCTGCCGATCCGTCTAGCGATCAATGGGTGAGTTCCTGCCTGTCCGCACTCAACGACAATAGTAAAGGGCGCTCGGCAGCCATTTATACCACAGACTGGACCTGTCTTTCACTTCGACGGTAACTAAAAAAAAATTCAAGCTGCGATTTTTTACGATGGAGATCCTCGCGCGATCGAGTGTAGATTGTGTTGAACACGATAAGAACAAAAAATTCTGCGTTTATTCCTTAAAACAGTCGGCATTTCCCACATTGCTTCTGCTCTGCAGCTGCTATTGGCGCACGTCACTGTCATTAAGCGCCTCCTATTGGCGTAGGTAATGTTTACCTCACGATGATCAAGTATGTAAGGCGAACGGAACGAAACAGTCAAATGAACAATAAATTAACATGGTGAGTAACATTTTATAAACAATATTGTCAATATTGTTTGTTTTCCCTCTATTTTGCTGACTAGAATTTCAAAATAAAGCCCTACCAGAGTCTCAATGCAACAACAGAAAGCGATTGAACCCTGAATTTTGTGAACAGTGACATAATCCTATATAATTATAAATTCAATTGTTATAAGACTTTACAATATTACTGTTTGTTGTTGTATTTTTTTCAAAACTTGAAACTTGTGTGTGTGTGTGTGTGTGTGTGTGTCAGTTGGATTTTTTAATGTTTTTGAAATAAGTCTCATGCGCTCCCCCAGCCTGCATTTATTTGATTAAAATATAGTAGCCTAGGCTATAAACTACAGTATTGTGATCTATTATTTTTATATTTTATAATATATTATAATTGTAACGATCTCATAGCTTTATTTATGCAATTGTAAATACAGTGAAAATCAGAATCAGAAAGAGCTTTATTGCCAAGTATGCTTGCGCATACGAGGAATTTGTCTTGGTGACAGTAGCTTCCAGTACACATACAATATAAAGTGACAAGACAAGTGACAAGTAACATAGGTATAATATATGAATATATGAAAATATATGAATGCCAGATCTGATGCCGCTTTCTGTGTATGCACTGGAAAGATGGATTTTCCTTTAATGATTTAATTTGACTGGTGTTGCGTCCCAGGGCGTATGCATTTGTGTTTTATAATGTGTAAGTGTCACTCATTGATTTATTGAGTGTGTGTGCTGCCAATGGACCCAACGGCCTGCTGGGAGTTGTAGTTTTGTTGTATGGTTTGTCCAATTTCCTGTGCTCCTCCCTGTCCTCATCTAGGTGATGGGACCTACCAGCTGTTCCTCATCAATGGCAAGAGGATCCAGTATTCAAGCAGAGCCGGAGAGAGAGAGACCGGGAGAGAGTTCTTCTCCCAAGAGCCTGAGACTGGGAGAGAGTTCTTCTCCCAAGAGCCCGAGACTGTTGTGTTACCAGACTTGGAGTGTTGCTCTTGTTGGTGTATGTGAAGCTTAAATGTGTTGTTACGGCTGTAGTGGCAGCTTTGATGTGTTAAGCTTAAACCGAGGTCAACTTAAATGTCTTGTGGCTGTAGTGTACAGCTTTGAATTGCTTGCCCGTTGTTGAGTGTTGGAGCAGTAGGGAGTGGGTGCCATTTTTCTTTTCTCCTGTTTGTTTTGTTTTTTTTTTGTTTGTTTTTTGTTAGTTAGGAAGTAAGGTAAGAGTTGTGTTGTTTATTGTTGTAGGTTAATTAGGTTGTCCTTCTACCGGCTAGTGATCTTTTGTTTGTTTTGGCTTTACCTGCTCCTGAAGAACACGCTTCATTTCTTTTTCTTTTGGAGCTGTTTGTTTAGGATTCTTTTTGCACTGTATTTATCACTTATTGTAAATAAATGTATTGGAAATCTTACTTTGTGGATTGTGTGCTGGGACTCAGTATAGGTTCACTTTTCTTTGTCGCTGTTCATTTTTTGCTTTAAAGTGACTTTCCCTTTTGCCCCTAGAACATGAATTGGGAACATAACACTGGTAACAGTGGGCATTGTGTAGGCTAATTATTCTTATAGAATGTAGTCTTTTCTCTCTCTCTGTTTTGCATGCGTGGTCATAATCATTATTGTTGTTATTATTATTCTATATATATATTTTTTGCCTCTGTCACAGTGTATTCAGTGTATACTGTTCATAGGCAACACCAATAGGTGTCATGTGACACAAAATAAACATATGACCACTGTTGTACAGTATCCATTACTTGGACTATTTAAATGTAGTAATTAAAAAAAAAAAAAAGCCAAAGAGATCGTCGCGCTGCGATGGGTGTATGCCCAGCCAGATCTGCCGATCCGTCTAGCGATCAATGGGTGAGTTCCTGCCTGTCCGCACTCAACGACAAAAGTAAAAGGCGCTCGGCAGCTATTTATACCACAGACTGGACCTGTCTTTCACTTCGACGGTAACTAAAAAAAAATTCAAGCTGCGATTTTTTACGATGGAGATCCTCGCGCGATCGAGTGTAGATTGTGTTGAACACGATAAGAACAAAAAATTCTGCGTTTATTCCTTAAAACAGTCGGCATTTCCCACATTGCTTCTGCTCTGCAGCTGCTATTGGCGCACGTCACTGTCATTAAGCGCCTCCTATTGGCGTAGGTAATGTTTACCTCACGATGATCAAGTATGTAAGGCGAACGGAACGAAACAGTCAAATGAACAATAAATTAACATGGTGAGTAACATTTTATAAACAATATTGTCAATATTGTTTGTTTTCCCTCTATTTTGCTGACTAGAATTTCAAAATAAAGCCCTACCAGAGTCTCAATGCAACAACAGAAAGCGATTGAACCCTGAATTTTGTGAACAGTGACATAATCCTATATAATTATAAATTCAATTGTTATAAGACTTTACAATATTACTGTTTGTTGTTGTATTTTTTTCAAAACTTGAAACTTGTGTGTGTGTGTGTGTGTGTGTGTGTCAGTTGGATTTTTTAATGTTTTTGAAATAAGTCTCATGCGCTCCCCCAGCCTGCATTTATTTGATTAAAATATAGTAGCCTAGGCTATAAACTACAGTATTGTGATCTATTATTTTTATATTTTATAATATATTATAATTGTAACGATCTCATAGCTTTATTTATGCAATTGTAAATACAGTGAAAATCAGAATCAGAAAGAGCTTTATTGCCAAGTATGCTTGCGCATACGAGGAATTTGTCTTGGTGACAGTAGCTTCCAGTACACATACAATATAAAGTGACAAGACAAGTGACAAGTAACATAGGTATAATATATGAATATATGAAAATATATGAATGCCAGATCTGATGCCGCTTTCTGTGTATGCACTGGAAAGATGGATTTTCCTTTAATGATTTAATTTGACTGGTGTTGCGTCCCAGGGCGTATGCATTTGTGTTTTATAATGTGTAAGTGTCACTCATTGATTTATTGAGTGTGTGTGCTGCCAATGGACCCAACGGCCTGCTGGGAGTTGTAGTTTTGTTGTATGGTTTGTCCAATTTCCTGTGCTCCTCCCTGTCCTCATCTAGGTGATGGGACCTACCAGCTGTTCCTCATCAATGGCAAGAGGATCCAGTATTCAAGCAGAGCCGGAGAGAGAGAGACCGGGAGAGAGTTCTTCTCCCAAGAGCCTGAGACTGGGAGAGAGTTCTTCTCCCAAGAGCCCGAGACTGTTGTGTTACCAGACTTGGAGTGTTGCTCTTGTTGGTGTATGTGAAGCTTAAATGTGTTGTTACGGCTGTAGTGGCAGCTTTGATGTGTTAAGCTTAAACCGAGGTCAACTTAAATGTCTTGTGGCTGTAGTGTACAGCTTTGAATTGCTTGCCCGTTGTTGAGTGTTGGAGCAGTAGGGAGTGGGTGCCATTTTTCTTTTCTCCTGTTTGTTTTGTTTTTTTTTTGTTTGTTTTTTGTTAGTTAGGAAGTAAGGTAAGAGTTGTGTTGTTTATTGTTGTAGGTTAATTAGGTTGTCCTTCTACCGGCTAGTGATCTTTTGTTTGTTTTGGCTTTACCTGCTCCTGAAGAACACGCTTCATTTCTTTTTCTTTTGGAGCTGTTTGTTTAGGATTCTTTTTGCACTGTATTTATCACTTATTGTAAATAAATGTATTGGAAATCTTACTTTGTGGATTGTGTGCTGGGACTCAGTATAGGTTCACTTTTCTTTGTCGCTGTTCATTTTTTGCTTTAAAGTGACTTTCCCTTTTGCCCCTAGAACATGAATTGGGAACATAACACTGGTAACAGTGGGCATTGTGTAGGCTAATTATTCTTATAGAATGTAGTCTTTTCTCTCTCTCTGTTTTGCATGCGTGGTCATAATCATTATTGTTGTTATTATTATTCTATATATATATTTTTTGCCTCTGTCACAGTGTATTCAGTGTATACTGTTCATAGGCAACACCAATAGGTGTCATGTGACACAAAATAAACATATGACCACTGTTGTACAGTATCCATTACTTGGACTATTTAAATGTAGTATTAAAAAAAAAAAAAAGCCAAAAAGATCGTCGCGCTGCGATGGGAGTATGCCCAGCCAGATCTGCCGATCCGTCTAGCGATCAATGGGTGAGTTCCTGCCTGTCCGCACTCAACGACAATAGTAAAGGGCGCTCGGCAGCCATTTATACCACAGACTGGACCTGTCTTTCACTTCGACGGTAACTAAAAAAAAATTCAAGCTGCGATTTTTTACGATGGAGATCCTCGCGCGATCGAGTGTAGATTGTGTTGAACACGATAAGAACAAAAAATTCTGCGTTTATTCCTTAAAACAGTCGGCATTTCCCACATTGCTTCTGCTCTGCAGCTGCTATTGGCGCACGTCACTGTCATTAAGCGCCTCCTATTGGCGTAGGTAATGTTTACCTCACGATGATCAAGTATGTAAGGCGAACGGAACGAAACAGTCAAATGAACAATAAATTAACATGGTGAGTAACATTTTATAAACAATATTGTCAATATTGTTTGTTTTCCCTCTATTTTGCTGACTAGAATTTCAAAATAAAGCCCTACCAGAGTCTCAATGCAACAACAGAAAGCGATTGAACCCTGAATTTTGTGAACAGTGACATAATCCTATATAATTATAAATTCAATTGTTATAAGACTTTACAATATTACTGTTTGTTGTTGTATTTTTTTCAAAACTTGAAACTTGTGTGTGTGTGTGTGTGTGTGTGTCAGTTGGATTTTTTAATGTTTTTGAAATAAGTCTCATGCGCTCCCCCAGCCTGCATTTATTTGATTAAAATATAGTAGCCTAGGCTATAAACTACAGTATTGTGATCTATTATTTTTATATTTTATAATATATTATAATTGTAACGATCTCATAGCTTTATTTATGCAATTGTAAATACAGTGAAAATCAGAATCAGAAAGAGCTTTATTGCCAAGTATGCTTGCGCATACGAGGAATTTGTCTTGGTGACAGTAGCTTCCAGTACACATACAATATAAAGTGACAAGACAAGTGACAAGTAACATAGGTATAATATATGAATATATGAAAATATATGAATGCCAGATCTGATGCCGCTTTCTGTGTATGCACTGGAAAGATGGATTTTCCTTTAATGATTTAATTTGACTGGTGTTGCGTCCCAGGGCGTATGCATTTGTGTTTTATAATGTGTAAGTGTCACTCATTGATTTATTGAGTGTGTGTGCTGCCAATGGACCCAACGGCCTGCTGGGAGTTGTAGTTTTGTTGTATGGTTTGTCCAATTTCCTGTGCTCCTCCCTGTCCTCATCTAGGTGATGGGACCTACCAGCTGTTCCTCATCAATGGCAAGAGGATCCAGTATTCAAGCAGAGCCGGAGAGAGAGAGACCGGGAGAGAGTTCTTCTCCCAAGAGCCTGAGACTGGGAGAGAGTTCTTCTCCCAAGAGCCCGAGACTGTTGTGTTACCAGACTTGGAGTGTTGCTCTTGTTGGTGTATGTGAAGCTTAAATGTGTTGTTACGGCTGTAGTGGCAGCTTTGATGTGTTAAGCTTAAACCGAGGTCAACTTAAATGTCTTGTGGCTGTAGTGTACAGCTTTGAATTGCTTGCCCGTTGTTGAGTGTTGGAGCAGTAGGGAGTGGGTGCCATTTTTCTTTTCTCCTGTTTGTTTTGTTTTTTTTTTGTTTGTTTTTTGTTAGTTAGGAAGTAAGGTAAGAGTTGTGTTGTTTATTGTTGTAGGTTAATTAGGTTGTCCTTCTACCGGCTAGTGATCTTTTGTTTGTTTTGGCTTTACCTGCTCCTGAAGAACACGCTTCATTTCTTTTTCTTTTGGAGCTGTTTGTTTAGGATTCTTTTTGCACTGTATTTATCACTTATTGTAAATAAATGTATTGGAAATCTTACTTTGTGGATTGTGTGCTGGGACTCAGTATAGGTTCACTTTTCTTTGTCGCTGTTCATTTTTTGCTTTAAAGTGACTTTCCCTTTTGCCCCTAGAACATGAATTGGGAACATAACACTGGTAACAGTGGGCATTGTGTAGGCTAATTATTCTTATAGAATGTAGTCTTTTCTCTCTCTCTGTTTTGCATGCGTGGTCATAATCATTATTGTTGTTATTATTATTCTATATATATATTTTTTGCCTCTGTCACAGTGTATTCAGTGTATACTGTTCATAGGCAACACCAATAGGTGTCATGTGACACAAAATAAACATATGACCACTGTTGTACAGTATCCATTACTTGGACTATTTAAATGTAGTATTAAAAAAAAAAAAAAGCCAAAAAGATCGTCGCGCTGCGATGGGAGTATGCCCAGCCAGATCTGCCGATCCGTCTAGCGATCAATGGGTGAGTTCCTGCCTGTCCGCACTCAACGACAATAGTAAAGGGCGCTCGGCAGCCATTTATACCACAGACTGGACCTGTCTTTCACTTCGACGGTAACTAAAAAAAAATTCAAGCTGCGATTTTTTACGATGGAGATCCTCGCGCGATCGAGTGTAGATTGTGTTGAACACGATAAGAACAAAAAATTCTGCGTTTATTCCTTAAAACAGTCGGCATTTCCCACATTGCTTCTGCTCTGCAGCTGCTATTGGCGCACGTCACTGTCATTAAGCGCCTCCTATTGGCGTAGGTAATGTTTACCTCACGATGATCAAGTATGTAAGGCGAACGGAACGAAACAGTCAAATGAACAATAAATTAACATGGTGAGTAACATTTTATAAACAATATTGTCAATATTGTTTGTTTTCCCTCTATTTTGCTGACTAGAATTTCAAAATAAAGCCCTACCAGAGTCTCAATGCAACAACAGAAAGCGATTGAACCCTGAATTTTGTGAACAGTGACATAATCCTATATAATTATAAATTCAATTGTTATAAGACTTTACAATATTACTGTTTGTTGTTGTATTTTTTTCAAAACTTGAAACTTGTGTGTGTGTGTGTGTGTGTGTGTCAGTTGGATTTTTTAATGTTTTTGAAATAAGTCTCATGCGCTCCCCCAGCCTGCATTTATTTGATTAAAATATAGTAGCCTAGGCTATAAACTACAGTATTGTGATCTATTATTTTTATATTTTATAATATATTATAATTGTAACGATCTCATAGCTTTATTTATGCAATTGTAAATACAGTGAAAATCAGAATCAGAAAGAGCTTTATTGCCAAGTATGCTTGCGCATACGAGGAATTTGTCTTGGTGACAGTAGCTTCCAGTACACATACAATATAAAGTGACAAGACAAGTGACAAGTAACATAGGTATAATATATGAATATATGAAAATATATGAATGCCAGATCTGATGCCGCTTTCTGTGTATGCACTGGAAAGATGGATTTTCCTTTAATGATTTAATTTGACTGGTGTTGCGTCCCAGGGCGTATGCATTTGTGTTTTATAATGTGTAAGTGTCACTCATTGATTTATTGAGTGTGTGTGCTGCCAATGGACCCAACGGCCTGCTGGGAGTTGTAGTTTTGTTGTATGGTTTGTCCAATTTCCTGTGCTCCTCCCTGTCCTCATCTAGGTGATGGGACCTACCAGCTGTTCCTCATCAATGGCAAGAGGATCCAGTATTCAAGCAGAGCCGGAGAGAGAGAGACCGGGAGAGAGTTCTTCTCCCAAGAGCCTGAGACTGGGAGAGAGTTCTTCTCCCAAGAGCCCGAGACTGTTGTGTTACCAGACTTGGAGTGTTGCTCTTGTTGGTGTATGTGAAGCTTAAATGTGTTGTTACGGCTGTAGTGGCAGCTTTGATGTGTTAAGCTTAAACCGAGGTCAACTTAAATGTCTTGTGGCTGTAGTGTACAGCTTTGAATTGCTTGCCCGTTGTTGAGTGTTGGAGCAGTAGGGAGTGGGTGCCATTTTTCTTTTCTCCTGTTTGTTTTGTTTTTTTTTTGTTTGTTTTTTGTTAGTTAGGAAGTAAGGTAAGAGTTGTGTTGTTTATTGTTGTAGGTTAATTAGGTTGTCCTTCTACCGGCTAGTGATCTTTTGTTTGTTTTGGCTTTACCTGCTCCTGAAGAACACGCTTCATTTCTTTTTCTTTTGGAGCTGTTTGTTTAGGATTCTTTTTGCACTGTATTTATCACTTATTGTAAATAAATGTATTGGAAATCTTACTTTGTGGATTGTGTGCTGGGACTCAGTATAGGTTCACTTTTCTTTGTCGCTGTTCATTTTTTGCTTTAAAGTGACTTTCCCTTTTGCCCCTAGAACATGAATTGGGAACATAACACTGGTAACAGTGGGCATTGTGTAGGCTAATTATTCTTATAGAATGTAGTCTTTTCTCTCTCTCTGTTTTGCATGCGTGGTCATAATCATTATTGTTGTTATTATTATTCTATATATATATTTTTTGCCTCTGTCACAGTGTATTCAGTGTATACTGTT
The DNA here is from genome assembly GCF_965113295.1 of Leuciscus leuciscus. Lineage (NCBI taxonomy): Eukaryota > Metazoa > Chordata > Actinopteri > Cypriniformes > Leuciscidae > Leuciscus > Leuciscus leuciscus. Next base: position 34,847,449 of record NC_138725.1, on the reverse strand, counting down.
CATAGGCAACACCAATAGGTGTCATGTGACACAAAATAAACATATGACCACTGTTGTACAGTATCCATTACTTGGACTATTTAAATGTAGTATTAAAAAAAAAAAAAAGCCAAAAAGATCGTCGCGCTGCGATGGGAGTATGCCCAGCCAGATCTGCCGATCCGTCTAGCGATCAATGGGTGAGTTCCTGCCTGTCCGCACTCAACGACAATAGTAAAGGGCGCTCGGCAGCGATTTATACCACAGACTGGACCTGTCTTTCACTTCGACGGTAACTAAAAAAAAATTCAAGCTGCGATTTTTTACGATGGAGATCCTCGCGCGATCGAGTGTAGATTGTGTTGAACACGATAAGAACAAAAAATTCTGCGTTTATTCCTTAAAACAGTCGGCATTTCCCACATTGCTTCTGCTCTGCAGCTGCTATTGGCGCACGTCACTGTCATTAAGCGCCTCCTATTGGCGTAGGTAATGTTTACCTCACGATGATCAAGTATGTAAGGCGAACGGAACGAAACAGTCAAATGAACAATAAATTAACATGGTGAGTAACATTTTATAAACAATATTGTCAATATTGTTTGTTTTCCCTCTATTTTGCTGACTAGAATTTCAAAATAAAGCCCTACCAGAGTCTCAATGCAACAACAGAAAGCGATTGAACCCTGAATTTTGTGAACAGTGACATAATCCTATATAATTATAAATTCAATTGTTATAAGACTTTACAATATTACTGTTTGTTGTTGTATTTTTTTCAAAACTTGAAACTTGTGTGTGTGTGTGTGTGTGTGTGTGTGTGTGTGTGTCAGTTGGATTTTTTAATGTTTTTGAAATAAGTCTCATGCGCTCCCCCAGCCTGCATTTATTTGATTAAAATATAGTAGCCTAGGCTATAAACTACAGTATTGTGATCTATTATTTTTATATTTTATAATATATTATAATTGTAACGATCTCATAGCTTTATTTATGCAATTGTAAATACAGTGAAAATCAGAATCAGAAAGAGCTTTATTGCCAAGTATGCTTGCGCATACGAGGAATTTGTCTTGGTGACAGTAGCTTCCAGTACACATACAATATAAAGTGACAAGACAAGTGACAAGTAACATAGGTATAATATATGAATATATGAAAATATATGAATGCCAGATCTGATGCCGCTTTCTGTGTATGCACTGGAAAGATGGATTTTCCTTTAATGATTTAATTTGACTGGTGTTGCGTCCCAGGGCGTATGCATTTGTGTTTTATAATGTGTAAGTGTCACTCATTGATTTATTGAGTGTGTGTGCTGCCAATGGACCCAACGGCCTGCTGGGAGTTGTAGTTTTGTTGTATGGTTTGTCCAATTTCCTGTGCTCCTCCCTGTCCTCATCTAGGTGATGGGACCTACCAGCTGTTCCTCATCAATGGCAAGAGGATCCAGTATTCAAGCAGAGCCGGAGAGAGAGAGACCGGGAGAGAGTTCTTCTCCCAAGAGCCTGAGACTGGGAGAGAGTTCTTCTCCCAAGAGCCCGAGACTGTTGTGTTACCAGACTTGGAGTGTTGCTCTTGTTGGTGTATGTGAAGCTTAAATGTGTTGTTACGGCTGTAGTGGCAGCTTTGATGTGTTAAGCTTAAACCGAGGTCAACTTAAATGTCTTGTGGCTGTAGTGTACAGCTTTGAATTGCTTGCCCGTTGTTGAGTGTTGGAGCAGTAGGGAGTGGGTGCCATTTTTCTTTTCTCCTGTTTGTTTTGTTTTTTTTTTGTTTGTTTTTTGTTAGTTAGGAAGTAAGGTAAGAGTTGTGTTGTTTATTGTTGTAGGTTAATTAGGTTGTCCTTCTACCGGCTAGTGATCTTTTGTTTGTTTTGGCTTTACCTGCTCCTGAAGAACACGCTTCATTTCTTTTTCTTTTGGAGCTGTTTGTTTAGGATTCTTTTTGCACTGTATTTATCACTTATTGTAAATAAATGTATTGGAAATCTTACTTTGTGGATTGTGTGCTGGGACTCAGTATAGGTTCACTTTTCTTTGTCGCTGTTCATTTTTTGCTTTAAAGTGACTTTCCCTTTTGCCCCTAGAACATGAATTGGGAACATAACACTGGTAACAGTGGGCATTGTGTAGGCTAATTATTCTTATAGAATGTAGTCTTTTCTCTCTCTCTGTTTTGCATGCGTGGTCATAATCATTATTGTTGTTATTATTATTCTATATATATATTTTTTGCCTCTGTCACAGTGTATTCAGTGTATACTGTTCATAGGCAACACCAATAGGTGTCATGTGACACAAAATAAACATATGACCACTGTTGTACAGTATCCATTACTTGGACTATTTAAATGTAGTATTAAAAAAAAAAAAAAGCCAAAAAGATCGTCGCGCTGCGATGGGAGTATGCCCAGCCAGATCTGCCGATCCGTCTAGCGATCAATGGGTGAGTTCCTGCCTGTCCGCACTCAACGACAATAGTAAAGGGCGCTCGGCAGCCATTTATACCACAGACTGGACCTGTCTTTCACTTCGACGGTAACTAAAAAAAAATTCAAGCTGCGATTTTTTACGATGGAGATCCTCGCGCGATCGAGTGTAGATTGTGTTGAACACGATAAGAACAAAAAATTCTGCGTTTATTCCTTAAAACAGTCGGCATTTCCCACATTGCTTCTGCTCTGCAGCTGCTATTGGCGCACGTCACTGTCATTAAGCGCCTCCTATTGGCGTAGGTAATGTTTACCTCACGATGATCAAGTATGTAAGGCGAACGGAACGAAACAGTCAAATGAACAATAAATTAACATGGTGAGTAACATTTTATAAACAATATTGTCAATATTGTTTGTTTTCCCTCTATTTTGCTGACTAGAATTTCAAAATAAAGCCCTACCAGAGTCTCAATGCAACAACAGAAAGCGATTGAACCCTGAATTTTGTGAACAGTGACATAATCCTATATAATTATAAATTCAATTGTTATAAGACTTTACAATATTACTGTTTGTTGTTGTATTTTTTTCAAAACTTGAAACTTGTGTGTGTGTGTGTGTGTGTGTGTCAGTTGGATTTTTTAATGTTTTTGAAATAAGTCTCATGCGCTCCCCCAGCCTGCATTTATTTGATTAAAATATAGTAGCCTAGGCTATAAACTACAGTATTGTGATCTATTATTTTTATATTTTATAATATATTATAATTGTAACGATCTCATAGCTTTATTTATGCAATTGTAAATACAGTGAAAATCAGAATCAGAAAGAGCTTTATTGCCAAGTATGCTTGCGCATACGAGGAATTTGTCTTGGTGACAGTAGCTTCCAGTACACATACAATATAAAGTGACAAGACAAGTGACAAGTAACATAGGTATAATATATGAATATATGAAAATATATGAATGCCAGATCTGATGCCGCTTTCTGTGTATGCACTGGAAAGATGGATTTTCCTTTAATGATTTAATTTGACTGGTGTTGCGTCCCAGGGCGTATGCATTTGTGTTTTATAATGTGTAAGTGTCACTCATTGATTTATTGAGTGTGTGTGCTGCCAATGGACCCAACGGCCTGCTGGGAGTTGTAGTTTTGTTGTATGGTTTGTCCAATTTCCTGTGCTCCTCCCTGTCCTCATCTAGGTGATGGGACCTACCAGCTGTTCCTCATCAATGGCAAGAGGATCCAGTATTCAAGCAGAGCCGGAGAGAGAGAGACCGGGAGAGAGTTCTTCTCCCAAGAGCCTGAGACTGGGAGAGAGTTCTTCTCCCAAGAGCCCGAGACTGTTGTGTTACCAGACTTGGAGTGTTGCTCTTGTTGGTGTATGTGAAGCTTAAATGTGTTGTTACGGCTGTAGTGGCAGCTTTGATGTGTTAAGCTTAAACCGAGGTCAACTTAAATGTCTTGTGGCTGTAGTGTACAGCTTTGAATTGCTTGCCCGTTGTTGAGTGTTGGAGCAGTAGGGAGTGGGTGCCATTTTTCTTTTCTCCTGTTTGTTTTGTTTTTTTTTTGTTTGTTTTTTGTTAGTTAGGAAGTAAGGTAAGAGTTGTGTTGTTTATTGTTGTAGGTTAATTAGGTTGTCCTTCTACCGGCTAGTGATCTTTTGTTTGTTTTGGCTTTACCTGCTCCTGAAGAACACGCTTCATTTCTTTTTCTTTTGGAGCTGTTTGTTTAGGATTCTTTTTGCACTGTATTTATCACTTATTGTAAATAAATGTATTGGAAATCTTACTTTGTGTATTGTGTGCTGGGACTCAGTATAGGTTCACTTTTCTTTGTCGCTGTTCATTTTTTGCTTTAAAGTGACTTTCCCTTTTGCCCCTAGAACATGAATTGGGAACATAACACTGGTAACAGTGGGCATTGTGTAGGCTAATTATTCTTATAGAATGTAGTCTTTTCTCTCTCTCTGTTTTGCATGCGTGGTCATAATCATTATTGTTGTTATTATTATTCTATATATATATTTTTTGCCTCTGTCACAGTGTATTCAGTGTATACTGTTCATAGGCAACACCAATAGGTGTCATGTGACACAAAATAAACATATGACCACTGTTGTACAGTATCCATTACTTGGACTATTTAAATGTAGTAATTAAAAAAAAAAAAAAGCCAAAAAGATCGTCGCGCTGCGATGGGAGTATGCCCAGCCAGATCTGCCGATCCGTCTAGCGATCAATGGGTGAGTTCCTGCCTGTCCGCACTCAACGACAATAGTAAAGGGCGCTCGGCAGCCATTTATACCACAGACTGGACCTGTCTTTCACTTCGACGGTAACTAAAAAAAAATTCAAGCTGCGATTTTTTACGATGGAGATCATCGCGCGATCGAGTGTAGATTGTGTTGAACACGATAAGAACAAAAAATTCTGCGTTTATTCCTTAAAACAGTCGGCATTTCCCACATTGCTTCTGCTCTGCAGCTGCTATTGGCGCACGTCACTGTCATTAAGCGCCTCCTATTGGCGTAGGTAATGTTTACCTCACGATGATCAAGTATGTAAGGCGAACGGAACGAAACAGTCAAATGAACAATAAATTAACATGGTGAGTAACATTTTATAAACAATATTGTCAATATTGTTTGTTTTCCCTCTATTTTGCTGACTAGAATTTCAAAATAAAGCCCTACCAGAGTCTCAATGCAACAACAGAAAGCGATTGAACCCTGAATTTTGTGAACAGTGACATAATCCTATATAATTATAAATTCAATTGTTATAAGACTTTACAATATTACTGTTTGTTGTTGTATTTTTTTCAAAACTTGAAACTTGTGTGTGTGTGTGTGTGTGTGTGTGTGTGTGTGTGTCAGTTGGATTTTTTAATGTTTTTGAAATAAGTCTCATGCGCTCCCCCAGCCTGCATTTATTTGATTAAAATATAGTAGCCTAGGCTATAAACTACAGTATTGTGATCTATTATTTTTATATTTTATAATATATTATAATTGTAACGATCTCATAGCTTTATTTATGCAATTGTAAATACAGTGAAAATCAGAATCAGAAAGAGCTTTATTGCCAAGTATGCTTGCGCATACGAGGAATTTGTCTTGGTGACAGTAGCTTCCAGTACACATACAATATAAAGTGACAAGACAAGTGACAAGTAACATAGGTATAATATATGAATATATGAAAATATATGAATGCCAGATCTGATGCCGCTTTCTGTGTATGCACTGGAAAGATGGATTTTCCTTTAATGATTTAATTTGACTGGTGTTGCGTCCCAGGGCGTATGCATTTGTGTTTTATAATGTGTAAGTGTCACTCATTGATTTATTGAGTGTGTGTGCTGCCAATGGACCCAACGGCCTGCTGGGAGTTGTAGTTTTGTTGTATGGTTTGTCCAATTTCCTGTGCTCCTCCCTGTCCTCATCTAGGTGATGGGACCTACCAGCTGTTCCTCATCAATGGCAAGAGGATCCAGTATTCAAGCAGAGCCGGAGAGAGAGAGACCGGGAGAGAGTTCTTCTCCCAAGAGCCTGAGACTGGGAGAGAGTTCTTCTCCCAAGAGCCCGAGACTGTTGTGTTACCAGACTTGGAGTGTTGCTCTTGTTGGTGTATGTGAAGCTTAAATGTGTTGTTACGGCTGTAGTGGCAGCTTTGATGTGTTAAGCTTAAACCGAGGTCAACTTAAATGTCTTGTGGCTGTAGTGTACAGCTTTGAATTGCTTGCCCGTTGTTGAGTGTTGGAGCAGTAGGGAGTGGGTGCCATTTTTCTTTTCTCCTGTTTGTTTTGTTTTTTTTTTGTTTGTTTTTTGTTAGTTAGGAAGTAAGGTAAGAGTTGTGTTGTTTATTGTTGTAGGTTAATTAGGTTGTCCTTCTACCGGCTAGTGATCTTTTGTTTGTTTTGGCTTTACCTGCTCCTGAAGAACACGCTTCATTTCTTTTTCTTTTGGAGCTGTTTGTTTAGGATTCTTTTTGCACTGTATTTATCACTTATTGTAAATAAATGTATTGGAAATCTTACTTTGTGGATTGTGTGCTGGGACTCAGTATAGGTTCACTTTTCTTTGTCGCTGTTCATTTTTTGCTTTAAAGTGACTTTCCCTTTTGCCCCTAGAACATGAATTGGGAACATAACACTGGTAACAGTGGGCATTGTGTAGGCTAATTATTCTTATAGAATGTAGTCTTTTCTCTCTCTCTGTTTTGCATGCGTGGTCATAATCATTATTGTTGTTATTATTATTCTATATATATATTTTTTGCCTCTGTCACAGTGTATTCAGTGTATACTGTTCATAGGCAACACCAATAGGTGTCATGTGACACAAAATAAACATATGACCACTGTTGTACAGTATCCATTACTTGGACTATTTAAATGTAGTATTAAAAAAAAAAAAAAGCCAAAAAGATCGTCGCGCTGCGATGGGAGTATGCCCAGCCAGATCTGCCGATCCGTCTAGCGATCAATGGGTGAGTTCCTGCCTGTCCGCACTCAACGACGATAGTAAAGGGCGCTCGGCAGCCATTTATACCACAGACTGGACCTGTCTTTCACTTCGACGGTAACTAAAAAAAATTCAAGCTGCGATTTTTTACGATGGAGATCATCGCGCGATCGAGTGTAGATTGTGTTGAACACGATAAGAACAAAAAATTCTGCGTTTATTCCTTAAAACAGTCGGCATTTCCCACATTGCTTCTGCTCTGCAGCTGCTATTGGCGCACGTCACTGTCATTAAGCGCCTCCTATTGGCGTAGGTAATGTTTACCTCACGATGATCAAGTATGTAAGGCGAACGGAACGAAACAGTCAAATGAACAATAAATTAACATGGTGAGTAACATTTTATAAACAATATTGTCAATATTGTTTGTTTTCCCTCTATTTTGCTGACTAGAATTTCAAAATAAAGCCCTACCAGAGTCTCAATGCAACAACAGAAAGCGATTGAACCCTGAATTTTGTGAACAGTGACATAATCCTATATAATTATAAATTCAATTGTTATAAGACTTTACAATATTACTGTTTGTTGTTGTATTTTTTTCAAAACTTGAAACTTGTGTGTGTGTGTGTGTGTGTGTCAGTTGGATTTTTTAATGTTTTTGAAATAAGTCTCATGCGCTCCCCCAGCCTGCATTTATTTGATTAAAATATAGTAGCCTAGGCTATAAACTACAGTATTGTGATCTATTATTTTTATATTTTATAATATATTATAATTGTAACGATCTCATAGCTTTATTTATGCAATTGTAAATACAGTGAAAATCAGAATCAGAAAGAGCTTTATTGCCAAGTATGCTTGCGCATACGAGGAATTTGTCTTGGTGACAGTAGCTTCCAGTACACATACAATATAAAGTGACAAGACAAGTGACAAGTAACATAGGTATAATATATGAATATATGAAAATATATGAATGCCAGATCTGATGCCGCTTTCTGTGTATGCACTGGAAAGATGGATTTTCCTTTAATGATTTAATTTGACTGGTGTTGCGTCCCAGGGCGTATGCATTTGTGTTTTATAATGTGTAAGTGTCACTCATTGATTTATTGAGTGTGTGTGCTGCCAATGGACCCAACGGCCTGCTGGGAGTTGTAGTTTTGTTGTATGGTTTGTCCAATTTCCTGTGCTCCTCCCTGTCCTCATCTAGGTGATGGGACCTACCAGCTGTTCCTCATCAATGGCAAGAGGATCCAGTATTCAAGCAGAGCCGGAGAGAGAGAGACCGGGAGAGAGTTCTTCTCCCAAGAGCCTGAGACTGGGAGAGAGTTCTTCTCCCAAGAGCCCGAGACTGTTGTGTTACCAGACTTGGAGTGTTGCTCTTGTTGGTGTATGTGAAGCTTAAATGTGTTGTTACGGCTGTAGTGGCAGCTTTGATGTGTTAAGCTTAAACCGAGGTCAACTTAAATGTCTTGTGGCTGTAGTGTACAGCTTTGAATTGCTTGCCCGTTGTTGAGTGTTGGAGCAGTAGGGAGTGGGTGCCATTTTTCTTTTCTCCTGTTTGTTTTGTTTTTTTTTTGTTTGTTTTTTGTTAGTTAGGAAGTAAGGTAAGAGTTGTGTTGTTTATTGTTGTAGGTTAATTAGGTTGTCCTTCTACCGGCTAGTGATCTTTTGTTTGTTTTGGCTTTACCTGCTCCTGAAGAACACGCTTCATTTCTTTTTCTTTTGGAGCTGTTTGTTTAGGATTCTTTTTGCACTGTATTTATCACTTATTGTAAATAAATGTATTGGAAATCTTACTTTGTGGATTGTGTGCTGGGACTCAGTATAGGTTCACTTTTCTTTGTCGCTGTTCATTTTTTGCTTTAAAGTGACTTTCCCTTTTGCCCCTAGAACATGAATTGGGAACATAACACTGGTAACAGTGGGCATTGTGTAGGCTAATTATTCTTATAGAATGTAGTCTTTTCTCTCTCTCTGTTTTGCATGCGTGGTCATAATCATTATTGTTGTTATTATTATTCTATATATATATTTTTTGCCTCTGTCACAGTGTATTCAGTGTATACTGTTCATAGGCAACACCAATAGGTGTCATGTGACACAAAATAAACATATGACCACTGTTGTACAGTATCCATTACTTGGACTATTTAAATGTAGTATTAAAAAAAAAAAAAAGCCAAAAAGATCGTCGCGCTGCGATGGGAGTATGCCCAGCCAGATCTGCCGATCCGTCTAGCGATCAATGGGTGAGTTCCTGCCTGTCCGCACTCAACGACGATAGTAAAGGGCGCTCGGCAGCCATTTATACCACAGACTGGACCTGTCTTTCACTTCGACGGTAACTAAAAAAAATTCAAGCTGCGATTTTTTACGATGGAGATCATCGCGCGATCGAGTGTAGATTGTGTTGAACACGATAAGAACAAAAAATTCTGCGTTTATTCCTTAAAACAGTCGGCATTTCCCACATTGCTTCTGCTCTGCAGCTGCTATTGGCGCACGTCACTGTCATTAAGCGCCTCCTATTGGCGTAGGTAATGTTTACCTCACGATGATCAAGTATGTAAGGCGAACGGAACGAAACAGTCAAATGAACAATAAATTAACATGGTGAGTAACATTTTATAAACAATATTGTCAATATTGTTTGTTTTCCCTCTATTTTGCTGACTAGAATTTCAAAATAAAGCCCTACCAGAGTCTCAATGCAACAACAGAAAGCGATTGAACCCTGAATTTTGTGAACAGTGACATAATCCTATATAATTATAAATTCAATTGTTATAAGACTTTACAATATTACTGTTTGTTGTTGTATTTTTTTCAAAACTTGAAACTTGTGTGTGTGTGTGTGTGTGTGTGTGTGTGTGTGTGTGTGTGTGTGTGTGTGTGTCAGTTGGATTTTTTAATGTTTTTGAAATAAGTCTCATGCGCTCCCCCAGCCTGCATTTATTTGATTAAAATATAGTAGCCTAGGCTATAAACTACAGTATTGTGATCTATTATTTTTATATTTTATAATATATTATAATTGTAACGATCTCATAGCTTTATTTATGCAATTGTAAATACAGTGAAAATCAGAATCAGAAAGAGCTTTATTGCCAAGTATGCTTGCGCATACGAGGAATTTGTCTTGGTGACAGTAGCTTCCAGTACACATACAATATAAAGTGACAAGACAAGTGACAAGTAACATAGGTATAATATATGAATATATGAAAATATATGAATGCCAGATCTGATGCCGCTTTCTGTGTATGCACTGGAAAGATGGATTTTCCTTTAATGATTTAATTTGACTGGTGTTGCGTCCCAGGGCGTATGCATTTGTGTTTTATAATGTGTAAGTGTCACTCATTGATTTATTGAGTGTGTGTGCTGCCAATGGACCCAACGGCCTGCTGGGAGTTGTAGTTTTGTTGTATGGTTTGTCCAATTTCCTGTGCTCCTCCCTGTCCTCATCTAGGTGATGGGACCTACCAGCTGTTCCTCATCAATGGCAAGAGGATCCAGTATTCAAGCAGAGCCGGAGAGAGAGAGACCGGGAGAGAGTTCTTCTCCCAAGAGCCTGAGACTGGGAGAGAGTTCTTCTCCCAAGAGCCCGAGACTGTTGTGTTACCAGACTTGGAGTGTTGCTCTTGTTGGTGTATGTGAAGCTTAAATGTGTTGTTACGGCTGTAGTGGCAGCTTTGATGTGTTAAGCTTAAACCGAGGTCAACTTAAATGTCTTGTGGCTGTAGTGTACAGCTTTGAATTGCTTGCCCGTTGTTGAGTGTTGGAGCAGTAGGGAGTGGGTGCCATTTTTCTTTTCTCCTGTTTGTTTTGTTTTTTTTTTGTTTGTTTTTTGTTAGTTAGGAAGTAAGGTAAGAGTTGTGTTGTTTATTGTTGTAGGTTAATTAGGTTGTCCTTCTACCGGCTAGTGATCTTTTGTTTGTTTTGGCTTTACCTGCTCCTGAAGAACACGCTTCATTTCTTTTTCTTTTGGAGCTGTTTGTTTAGGATTCTTTTTGCACTGTATTTATCACTTATTGTAAATAAATGTATTGGAAATCTTACTTTGTGTATTGTGTGCTGGGACTCAGTATAGGTTCACTTTTCTTTGTCGCTGTTCATTTTTTGCTTTAAAGTGACTTTCCCTTTTGCCCCTAGAACATGAATTGGGAACATAACACTGGTAACAGTGGGCATTGTGTAGGCTAATTATTCTTATAGAATGTAGTCTTTTCTCTCTCTCTGTTTTGCATGCGTGGTCATAATCATTATTGTTGTTATTATTATTCTATATATATATTTTTTGCCTCTGTCACAGTGTATTCAGTGTATACTGTTCATAGGCAACACCAATAGGTGTCATGTGACACAAAATAAACATATGACCACTGTTGTACAGTATCCATTACTTGGACTATTTAAATGTAGTAATTAAAAAAAAAAAAAAGCCAAAAAGATCGTCGCGCTGCGATGGGAGTATGCCCAGCCAGATCTGCCGATCCGTCTAGCGATCAATGGGTGAGTTCCTGCCTGTCCGCACTCAACGACAATAGTAAAGGGCGCTCGGCAGCCATTTATACCACAGACTGGACCTGTCTTTCACTTCGACGGTAACTAAAAAAAAATTCAAGCTGCGATTTTTTACGATGGAGATCATCGCGCGATCGAGTGTAGATTGTGTTGAACACGATAAGAACAAAAAATTCTGCGTTTATTCCTTAAAACAGTCGGCATTTCCCACATTGCTTCTGCTCTGCAGCTGCTATTGGCGCACGTCACTGTCATTAAGCGCCTCCTATTGGCGTAGGTAATGTTTACCTCACGATGATCAAGTATGTAAGGCGAACGGAACGAAACAGTCAAATGAACAATAAATTAACATGGTGAGTAACATTTTATAAACAATATTGTCAATATTGTTTGTTTTCCCTCTATTTTGCTGACTAGAATTTCAAAATAAAGCCCTACCAGAGTCTCAATGCAACAACAGAAAGCGATTGAACCCTGAATTTTGTGAACAGTGACATAATCCTATATAATTATAAATTCAATTGTTATAAGACTTTACAATATTACTGTTTGTTGTTGTATTTTTTTCAAAACTTGAAACTTGTGTGTGTGTGTGTGTGTGTGTGTGTGTGTGTGTGTGTGTCAGTTGGATTTTTTAATGTTTTTGAAATAAGTCTCATGCGCTCCCCCAGCCTGCATTTATTTGATTAAAATATAGTAGCCTAGGCTATAAACTACAGTATTGTGATCTATTATTTTTATATTTTATAATATATTATAATTGTAACGATCTCATAGCTTTATTTATGCAATTGTAAATACAGTGAAAATCAGAATCAGAAAGAGCTTTATTGCCAAGTATGCTTGCGCATACGAGGAATTTGTCTTGGTGACAGTAGCTTCCAGTACACATACAATATAAAGTGACAAGACAAGTGACAAGTAACATAGGTATAATATATGAATATATGAAAATATATGAATGCCAGATCTGATGCCGCTTTCTGTGTATGCACTGGAAAGATGGATTTTCCTTTAATGATTTAATTTGACTGGTGTTGCGTCCCAGGGCGTATGCATTTGTGTTTTATAATGTGTAAGTGTCACTCATTGATTTATTGAGTGTGTGTGCTGCCAATGGACCCAACGGCCTGCTGGGAGTTGTAGTTTTGTTGTATGGTTTGTCCAATTTCCTGTGCTCCTCCCTGTCCTCATCTAGGTGATGGGACCTACCAGCTGTTCCTCATCAATGGCAAGAGGATCCAGTATTCAAGCAGAGCCGGAGAGAGAGAGACCGGGAGAGAGTTCTTCTCCCAAGAGCCTGAGACTGGGAGAGAGTTCTTCTCCCAAGAGCCCGAGACTGTTGTGTTACCAGACTTGGAGTGTTGCTCTTGTTGGTGTATGTGAAGCTTAAATGTGTTGTTACGGCTGTAGTGGCAGCTTTGATGTGTTAAGCTTAAACCGAGGTCAACTTAAATGTCTTGTGGCTGTAGTGTACAGCTTTGAATTGCTTGCCCGTTGTTGAGTGTTGGAGCAGTAGGGAGTGGGTGCCATTTTTCTTTTCTCCTGTTTGTTTTGTTTTTTTTTTGTTTGTTTTTTGTTAGTTAGGAAGTAAGGTAAGAGTTGTGTTGTTTATTGTTGTAGGTTAATTAGGTTGTCCTTCTACCGGCTAGTGATCTTTTGTTTGTTTTGGCTTTACCTGCTCCTGAAGAACACGCTTCATTTCTTTTTCTTTTGGAGCTGTTTGTTTAGGATTCTTTTTGCACTGTATTTATCACTTATTGTAAATAAATGTATTGGAAATCTTACTTTGTGGATTGTGTGCTGGGACTCAGTATAGGTTCACTTTTCTTTGTCGCTGTTCATTTTTTGCTTTAAAGTGACTTTCCCTTTTGCCCCTAGAACATGAATTGGGAACATAACACTGGTAACAGTGGGCATTGTGTAGGCTAATTATTCTTATAGAATGTAGTCTTTTCTCTCTCTCTGTTTTGCATGCGTGGTCATAATCATTATTGTTGTTATTATTATTCTATATATATATTTTTTGCCTCTGTCACAGTGTATTCAGTGTATACTGTTCATAGGCAACACCAATAGGTGTCATGTGACACAAAATAAACATATGACCACTGTTGTACAGTATCCATTACTTGGACTATTTAAATGTAGTAATTAAAAAAAAAAAAAAGCCAAAAAGATCGTCGCGCTGCGATGGGAGTATGCCCAGCCAGATCTGCCGATCCGTCTAGCGATCAATGGGTGAGTTCCTGCCTGTCCGCACTCAACGACAATAGTAAAGGGCGCTCGGCAGCCATTTATACCACAGACTGGACCTGTCTTTCACTTCGACGGTAACTAAAAAAAAATTCAAGCTGCGATTTTTTACGATGGAGATCATCGCGCGATCGAGTGTAGATTGTGTTGAACACGATAAGAACAAAAAATTCTGCGTTTATTCCTTAAAACAGTCGGCATTTCCCACATTGCTTCTGCTCTGCAGCTGCTATTGGCGCACGTCACTGTCATTAAGCGCCTCCTATTGGCGTAGGTAATGTTTACCTCACGATGATCAAGTATGTAAGGCGAACGGAACGAAACAGTCAAATGAACAATAAATTAACATGGTGAGTAACATTTTATAAACAATATTGTCAATATTGTTTGTTTTCCCTCTATTTTGCTGACTAGAATTTCAAAATAAAGCCCTACCAGAGTCTCAATGCAACAACAGAAAGCGATTGAACCCTGAATTTTGTGAACAGTGACATAATCCTATATAATTATAAATTCAATTGTTATAAGACTTTACAATATTACTGTTTGTTGTTGTATTTTTTTCAAAACTTGAAACTTGTGTGTGTGTGTGTGTGTGTGTCAGTTGGATTTTTTAATGTTTTTGAAATAAGTCTCATGCGCTCCCCCAGCCTGCATTTATTTGATTAAAATATAGTAGCCTAGGCTATAAACTACAGTATTGTGATCTATTATTTTTATATTTTATAATATATTATAATTGTAACGATCTCATAGCTTTATTTATGCAATTGTAAATACAGTGAAAATCAGAATCAGAAAGAGCTTTATTGCCAAGTATGCTTGCGCATACGAGGAATTTGTCTTGGTGACAGTAGCTTCCAGTACACATACAATATAAAGTGACAAGACAAGTGACAAGTAACATAGGTATAATATATGAATATATGAAAATATATGAATGCCAGATCTGATGCCGCTTTCTGTGTATGCACTGGAAAGATGGATTTTCCTTTAATGATTTAATTTGACTGGTGTTGCGTCCCAGGGCGTATGCATTTGTGTTTTATAATGTGTAAGTGTCACTCATTGATTTATTGAGTGTGTGTGCTGCCAATGGACCCAACGGCCTGCTGGGAGTTGTAGTTTTGTTGTATGGTTTGTCCAATTTCCTGTGCTCCTCCCTGTCCTCATCTAGGTGATGGGACCTACCAGCTGTTCCTCATCAATGGCAAGAGGATCCAGTATTCAAGCAGAGCCGGAGAGAGAGAGACCGGGAGAGAGTTCTTCTCCCAAGAGCCTGAGACTGGGAGAGAGTTCTTCTCCCAAGAGCCCGAGACTGTTGTGTTACCAGACTTGGAGTGTTGCTCTTGTTGGTGTATGTGAAGCTTAAATGTGTTGTTACGGCTGTAGTGGCAGCTTTGATGTGTTAAGCTTAAACCGAGGTCAACTTAAATGTCTTGTGGCTGTAGTGTACAGCTTTGAATTGCTTGCCCGTTGTTGAGTGTTGGAGCAGTAGGGAGTGGGTGCCATTTTTCTTTTCTCCTGTTTGTTTTGTTTTTTTTTTGTTTGTTTTTTGTTAGTTAGGAAGTAAGGTAAGAGTTGTGTTGTTTATTGTTGTAGGTTAATTAGGTTGTCCTTCTACCGGCTAGTGATCTTTTGTTTGTTTTGGCTTTACCTGCTCCTGAAGAACACGCTTCATTTCTTTTTCTTTTGGAGCTGTTTGTTTAGGATTCTTTTTGCACTGTATTTATCACTTATTGTAAATAAATGTATTGGAAATCTTACTTTGTGGATTGTGTGCTGGGACTCAGTATAGGTTCACTTTTCTTTGTCGCTGTTCATTTTTTGCTTTAAAGTGACTTTCCCTTTTGCCCCTAGAACATGAATTGGGAACATAACACTGGTAACAGTGGGCATTGTGTAGGCTAATTATTCTTATAGAATGTAGTCTTTTCTCTCTCTCTGTTTTGCATGCGTGGTCATAATCATTATTGTTGTTATTATTATTCTATATATATATTTTTTGCCTCTGTCACAGTGTATTCAGTGTATACTGTTCATAGGCAACACCAATAGGTGTCATGTGACACAAAATAAACATATGACCACTGTTGTACAGTATCCATTACTTGGACTATTTAAATGTAGTAATTAAAAAAAAAAAAAAGCCAAAAAGATCGTCGCGCTGCGATGGGAGTATGCCCAGCCAGATCTGCCGATCCGTCTAGCGATCAATGGGTGAGTTCCTGCCTGTCCGCACTCAACGACAATAGTAAAGGGCGCTCGGCAGCCATTTATACCACAGACTGGACCTGTCTTTCACTTCGACGGTAACTAAAAAAAAATTCAAGCTGCGATTTTTTACGATGGAGATCATCGCGCGATCGAGTGTAGATTGTGTTGAACACGATAAGAACAAAAAATTCTGCGTTTATTCCTTAAAACAGTCGGCATTTCCCACATTGCTTCTGCTCTGCAGCTGCTATTGGCGCACGTCACTGTCATTAAGCGCCTCCTATTGGCGTAGGTAATGTTTACCTCACGATGATCAAGTATGTAAGGCGAACGGAACGAAACAGTCAAATGAACAATAAATTAACATGGTGAGTAACATTTTATAAACAATATTGTCAATATTGTTTGTTTTCCCTCTATTTTGCTGACTAGAATTTCAAAATAAAGCCCTACCAGAGTCTCAATGCAACAACAGAAAGCGATTGAACCCTGAATTTTGTGAACAGTGACATAATCCTATATAATTATAAATTCAATTGTTATAAGACTTTACAATATTACTGTTTGTTGTTGTATTTTTTTCAAAACTTGAAACTTGTGTGTGTGTGTGTGTGTGTGTGTGTGTGTGTGTCAGTTGGATTTTTTAATGTTTTTGAAATAAGTCTCATGCGCTCCCCCAGCCTGCATTTATTTGATTAAAATATAGTAGCCTAGGCTATAAACTACAGTATTGTGATCTATTATTTTTATATTTTATAATATATTATAATTGTAACGATCTCATAGCTTTATTTATGCAATTGTAAATACAGTGAAAATCAGAATCAGAAAGAGCTTTATTGCCAAGTATGCTTGCGCATACGAGGAATTTGTCTTGGTGACAGTAGCTTCCAGTACACATACAATATAAAGTGACAAGACAAGTGACAAGTAACATAGGTATAATATATGAATATATGAAAATATATGAATGCCAGATCTGATGCCGCTTTCTGTGTATGCACTGGAAAGATGGATTTTCCTTTAATGATTTAATTTGACTGGTGTTGCGTCCCAGGGCGTATGCATTTGTGTTTTATAATGTGTAAGTGTCACTCATTGATTTATTGAGTGTGTGTGCTGCCAATGGACCCAACGGCCTGCTGGGAGTTGTAGTTTTGTTGTATGGTTTGTCCAATTTCCTGTGCTCCTCCCTGTCCTCATCTAGGTGATGGGACCTACCAGCTGTTCCTCATCAATGGCAAGAGGATCCAGTATTCAAGCAGAGCCGGAGAGAGAGAGACCGGGAGAGAGTTCTTCTCCCAAGAGCCTGAGACTGGGAGAGAGTTCTTCTCCCAAGAGCCCGAGACTGTTGTGTTACCAGACTTGGAGTGTTGCTCTTGTTGGTGTATGTGAAGCTTAAATGTGTTGTTACGGCTGTAGTGGCAGCTTTGATGTGTTAAGCTTAAACCGAGGTCAACTTAAATGTCTTGTGGCTGTAGTGTACAGCTTTGAATTGCTTGCCCGTTGTTGAGTGTTGGAGCAGTAGGGAGTGGGTGCCATTTTTCTTTTCTCCTGTTTGTTTTGTTTTTTTTTTGTTTGTTTTTTGTTAGTTAGGAAGTAAGGTAAGAGTTGTGTTGTTTATTGTTGTAGGTTAATTAGGTTGTCCTTCTACCGGCTAGTGATCTTTTGTTTGTTTTGGCTTTACCTGCTCCTGAAGAACACGCTTCATTTCTTTTTCTTTTGGAGCTGTTTGTTTAGGATTCTTTTTGCACTGTATTTATCACTTATTGTAAATAAATGTATTGGAAATCTTACTTTGTGTATTGTGTGCTGGGACTCAGTATAGGTTCACTTTTCTTTGTCGCTGTTCATTTTTTGCTTTAAAGTGACTTTCCCTTTTGCCCCTAGAACATGAATTGGGAACATAACACTGGTAACAGTGGGCATTGTGTAGGCTAATTATTCTTATAGAATGTAGTCTTTTCTCTCTCTCTGTTTTGCATGCGTGGTCATAATCATTATTGTTGTTATTATTATTCTATATATATATTTTTTGCCTCTGTCACAGTGTATTCAGTGTATACTGTTCATAGGCAACACCAATAGGTGTCATGTGACACAAAATAAACATATGACCACTGTTGTACAGTATCCATTACTTGGACTATTTAAATGTAGTATTAAAAAAAAAAAAAAGCCAAAAAGATCGTCGCGCTGCGATGGGAGTATGCCCAGCCAGATCTGCCGATCCGTCTAGCGATCAATGGGTGAGTTCCTGCCTGTCCGCACTCAACGACGATAGTAAAGGGCGCTCGGCAGCCATTTATACCACAGACTGGACCTGTCTTTCACTTCGACGGTAACTAAAAAAAATTCAAGCTGCGATTTTTTACGATGGAGATCATCGCGCGATCGAGTGTAGATTGTGTTGAACACGATAAGAACAAAAAATTCTGCGTTTATTCCTTAAAACAGTCGGCATTTCCCACATTGCTTCTGCTCTGCAGCTGCTATTGGCGCACGTCACTGTCATTAAGCGCCTCCTATTGGCGTAGGTAATGTTTACCTCACGATGATCAAGTATGTAAGGCGAACGGAACGAAACAGTCAAATGAACAATAAATTAACATGGTGAGTAACATTTTATAAACAATATTGTCAATATTGTTTGTTTTCCCTCTATTTTGCTGACTAGAATTTCAAAATAAAGCCCTACCAGAGTCTCAATGCAACAACAGAAAGCGATTGAACCCTGAATTTTGTGAACAGTGACATAATCCTATATAATTATAAATTCAATTGTTATAAGACTTTACAATATTACTGTTTGTTGTTGTATTTTTTTCAAAACTTGAAACTTGTGTGTGTGTGTGTGTGTGTGTGTGTGTGTGTGTGTGTCAGTTGGATTTTTTAATGTTTTTGAAATAAGTCTCATGCGCTCCCCCAGCCTGCATTTATTTGATTAAAATATAGTAGCCTAGGCTATAAACTACAGTATTGTGATCTATTATTTTTATATTTTATAATATATTATAATTGTAACGATCTCATAGCTTTATTTATGCAATTGTAAATACAGTGAAAATCAGAATCAGAAAGAGCTTTATTGCCAAGTATGCTTGCGCATACGAGGAATTTGTCTTGGTGACAGTAGCTTCCAGTACACATACAATATAAAGTGACAAGACAAGTGACAAGTAACATAGGTATAATATATGAATATATGAAAATATATGAATGCCAGATCTGATGCCGCTTTCTGTGTATGCACTGGAAAGATGGATTTTCCTTTAATGATTTAATTTGACTGGTGTTGCGTCCCAGGGCGTATGCATTTGTGTTTTATAATGTGTAAGTGTCACTCATTGATTTATTGAGTGTGTGTGCTGCCAATGGACCCAACGGCCTGCTGGGAGTTGTAGTTTTGTTGTATGGTTTGTCCAATTTCCTGTGCTCCTCCCTGTCCTCATCTAGGTGATGGGACCTACCAGCTGTTCCTCATCAATGGCAAGAGGATCCAGTATTCAAGCAGAGCCGGAGAGAGAGAGACCGGGAGAGAGTTCTTCTCCCAAGAGCCTGAGACTGGGAGAGAGTTCTTCTCCCAAGAGCCCGAGACTGTTGTGTTACCAGACTTGGAGTGTTGCTCTTGTTGGTGTATGTGAAGCTTAAATGTGTTGTTACGGCTGTAGTGGCAGCTTTGATGTGTTAAGCTTAAACCGAGGTCAACTTAAATGTCTTGTGGCTGTAGTGTACAGCTTTGAATTGCTTGCCCGTTGTTGAGTGTTGGAGCAGTAGGGAGTGGGTGCCATTTTTCTTTTCTCCTGTTTGTTTTGTTTTTTTTTTGTTTGTTTTTTGTTAGTTAGGAAGTAAGGTAAGAGTTGTGTTGTTTATTGTTGTAGGTTAATTAGGTTGTCCTTCTACCGGCTAGTGATCTTTTGTTTGTTTTGGCTTTACCTGCTCCTGAAGAACACGCTTCATTTCTTTTTCTTTTGGAGCTGTTTGTTTAGGATTCTTTTTGCACTGTATTTATCACTTATTGTAAATAAATGTATTGGAAATCTTACTTTGTGGATTGTGTGCTGGGACTCAGTATAGGTTCACTTTTCTTTGTCGCTGTTCATTTTTTGCTTTAAAGTGACTTTCCCTTTTGCCCCTAGAACATGAATTGGGAACATAACACTGGTAACAGTGGGCATTGTGTAGGCTAATTATTCTTATAGAATGTAGTCTTTTCTCTCTCTCTGTTTTGCATGCGTGGTCATAATCATTATTGTTGTTATTATTATTCTATATATATATTTTTTGCCTCTGTCACAGTGTATTCAGTGTATACTGTTCATAGGCAACACCAATAGGTGTCATGTGACACAAAATAAACATATGACCACTGTTGTACAGTATCCATTACTTGGACTATTTAAATGTAGTAATTAAAAAAAAAAAAAAGCCAAAAAGATCGTCGCGCTGCGATGGGAGTATGCCCAGCCAGATCTGCCGATCCGTCTAGCGATCAATGGGTGAGTTCCTGCCTGTCCGCACTCAACGACGATAGTAAAGGGCGCTCGGCAGCCATTTATACCACAGACTGGACCTGTCTTTCACTTCGACGGTAACTAAAAAAAAATTCAAGCTGCGATTTTTTACGATGGAGATCATCGCGCGATCGAGTGTAGATTGTGTTGAACACGATAAGAACAAAAAATTCTGCGTTTATTCCTTAAAACAGTCGGCATTTCCCACATTGCTTCTGCTCTGCAGCTGCTATTGGCGCACGTCACTGTCATTAAGCGCCTCCTATTGGCGTAGGTAATGTTTACCTCACGATGATCAAGTATGTAAGGCGAACGGAACGAAACAGTCAAATGAACAATAAATTAACATGGTGAGTAACATTTTATAAACAATATTGTCAATATTGTTTGTTTTCCCTCTATTTTGCTGACTAGAATTTCAAAATAAAGCCCTACCAGAGTCTCAATGCAACAACAGAAAGCGATTGAACCCTGAATTTTGTGAACAGTGACATAATCCTATATAATTATAAATTCAATTGTTATAAGACTTTACAATATTACTGTTTGTTGTTGTATTTTTTTCAAAACTTGAAACTTGTGTGTGTGTGTGTGTGTGTGTGTGTGTGTGTGTCAGTTGGATTTTTTAATGTTTTTGAAATAAGTCTCATGCGCTCCCCCAGCCTGCATTTATTTGATTAAAATATAGTAGCCTAGGCTATAAACTACAGTATTGTGATCTATTATTTTTATATTTTATAATATATTATAATTGTAACGATCTCATAGCTTTATTTATGCAATTGTAAATACAGTGAAAATCAGAATCAGAAAGAGCTTTATTGCCAAGTATGCTTGCGCATACGAGGAATTTGTCTTGGTGACAGTAGCTTCCAGTACACATACAATATAAAGTGACAAGACAAGTGACAAGTAACATAGGTATAATATATGAATATATGAAAATATATGAATGCCAGATCTGATGCCGCTTTCTGTGTATGCACTGGAAAGATGGATTTTCCTTTAATGATTTAATTTGACTGGTGTTGCGTCCCAGGGCGTATGCATTTGTGTTTTATAATGTGTAAGTGTCACTCATTGATTTATTGAGTGTGTGTGCTGCCAATGGACCCAACGGCCTGCTGGGAGTTGTAGTTTTGTTGTATGGTTTGTCCAATTTCCTGTGCTCCTCCCTGTCCTCATCTAGGTGATGGGACCTACCAGCTGTTCCTCATCAATGGCAAGAGGATCCAGTATTCAAGCAGAGCCGGAGAGAGAGAGACCGGGAGAGAGTTCTTCTCCCAAGAGCCTGAGACTGGGAGAGAGTTCTTCTCCCAAGAGCCCGAGACTGTTGTGTTACCAGACTTGGAGTGTTGCTCTTGTTGGTGTATGTGAAGCTTAAATGTGTTGTTACGGCTGTAGTGGCAGCTTTGATGTGTTAAGCTTAAACCGAGGTCAACTTAAATGTCTTGTGGCTGTAGTGTACAGCTTTGAATTGCTTGCCCGTTGTTGAGTGTTGGAGCAGTAGGGAGTGGGTGCCATTTTTCTTTTCTCCTGTTTGTTTTGTTTTTTTTTTGTTTGTTTTTTGTTAGTTAGGAAGTAAGGTAAGAGTTGTGTTGTTTATTGTTGTAGGTTAATTAGGTTGTCCTTCTACCGGCTAGTGATCTTTTGTTTGTTTTGGCTTTACCTGCTCCTGAAGAACACGCTTCATTTCTTTTTCTTTTGGAGCTGTTTGTTTAGGATTCTTTTTGCACTGTATTTATCACTTATTGTAAATAAATGTATTGGAAATCTTACTTTGTGGATTGTGTGCTGGGACTCAGTATAGGTTCACTTTTCTTTGTCGCTGTTCATTTTTTGCTTTAAAGTGACTTTCCCTTTTGCCCCTAGAACATGAATTGGGAACATAACACTGGTAACAGTGGGCATTGTGTAGGCTAATTATTCTTATAGAATGTAGTCTTTTCTCTCTCTCTGTTTTGCATGCGTGGTCATAATCATTATTGTTGTTATTATTATTCTATATATATATTTTTTGCCTCTGTCACAGTGTATTCAGTGTATACTGTTCATAGGCAACACCAATAGGTGTCATGTGACACAAAATAAACATATGACCACTGTTGTACAGTATCCATTACTTGGACTATTTAAATGTAGTATTAAAAAAAAAAAAAAGCCAAAAAGATCGTCGCGCTGCGATGGGAGTATGCCCAGCCAGATCTGCCGATCCGTCTAGCGATCAATGGGTGAGTTCCTGCCTGTCCGCACTCAACGACGATAGTAAAGGGCGCTCGGCAGCCATTTATACCACAGACTGGACCTGTCTTTCACTTCGACGGTAACTAAAAAAAATTCAAGCTGCGATTTTTTACGATGGAGATCATCGCGCGATCGAGTGTAGATTGTGTTGAACACGATAAGAACAAAAAATTCTGCGTTTATTCCTTAAAACAGTCGGCATTTCCCACATTGCTTCTGCTCTGCAGCTGCTATTGGCGCACGTCACTGTCATTAAGCGCCTCCTATTGGCGTAGGTAATGTTTACCTCACGATGATCAAGTATGTAAGGCGAACGGAACGAAACAGTCAAATGAACAATAAATTAACATGGTGAGTAACATTTTATAAACAATATTGTCAATATTGTTTGTTTTCCCTCTATTTTGCTGACTAGAATTTCAAAATAAAGCCCTACCAGAGTCTCAATGCAACAACAGAAAGCGATTGAACCCTGAATTTTGTGAACAGTGACATAATCCTATATAATTATAAATTCAATTGTTATAAGACTTTACAATATTACTGTTTGTTGTTGTATTTTTTTCAAAACTTGAAACTTGTGTGTGTGTGTGTGTGTGTGTCAGTTGGATTTTTTAATGTTTTTGAAATAAGTCTCATGCGCTCCCCCAGCCTGCATTTATTTGATTAAAATATAGTAGCCTAGGCTATAAACTACAGTATTGTGATCTATTATTTTTATATTTTATAATATATTATAATTGTAACGATCTCATAGCTTTATTTATGCAATTGTAAATACAGTGAAAATCAGAATCAGAAAGAGCTTTATTGCCAAGTATGCTTGCGCATACGAGGAATTTGTCTTGGTGACAGTAGCTTCCAGTACACATACAATATAAAGTGACAAGACAAGTGACAAGTAACATAGGTATAATATATGAATATATGAAAATATATGAATGCCAGATCTGATGCCGCTTTCTGTGTATGCACTGGAAAGATGGATTTTCCTTTAATGATTTAATTTGACTGGTGTTGCGTCCCAGGGCGTATGCATTTGTGTTTTATAATGTGTAAGTGTCACTCATTGATTTATTGAGTGTGTGTGCTGCCAATGGACCCAACGGCCTGCTGGGAGTTGTAGTTTTGTTGTATGGTTTGTCCAATTTCCTGTGCTCCTCCCTGTCCTCATCTAGGTGATGGGACCTACCAGCTGTTCCTCATCAATGGCAAGAGGATCCAGTATTCAAGCAGAGCCGGAGAGAGAGAGACCGGGAGAGAGTTCTTCTCCCAAGAGCCTGAGACTGGGAGAGAGTTCTTCTCCCAAGAGCCCGAGACTGTTGTGTTACCAGACTTGGAGTGTTGCTCTTGTTGGTGTATGTGAAGCTTAAATGTGTTGTTACGGCTGTAGTGGCAGTTTTGATGTGTTAAGCTTAAACCGAGGTCAACTTAAATGTCTTGTGGCTGTAGTGTACAGCTTTGAATTGCTTGCCCGTTGTTGAGTGTTGGAGCAGTAGGGAGTGGGTGCCATTTTTCTTTTCTCCTGTTTGTTTTGTTTTTTTTTTGTTTGTTTTTTGTTAGTTAGGAAGTAAGGTAAGAGTTGTGTTGTTTATTGTTGTAGGTTAATTAGGTTGTCCTTCTACCGGCTAGTGATCTTTTGTTTGTTTTGGCTTTACCTGCTCCTGAAGAACACGCTTCATTTCTTTTTCTTTTGGAGCTGTTTGTTTAGGATTCTTTTTGCACTGTATTTATCACTTATTGTAAATAAATGTATTGGAAATCTTACTTTGTGGATTGTGTGCTGGGACTCAGTATAGGTTCACTTTTCTTTGTCGCTGTTCATTTTTTGCTTTAAAGTGACTTTCCCTTTTGCCCCTAGAACATGAATTGGGAACATAACACTGGTAACAGTGGGCATTGTGTAGGCTAATTATTCTTATAGAATGTAGTCTTTTCTCTCTCTCTGTTTTGCATGCGTGGTCATAATCATTATTGTTGTTATTATTATTCTATATATATATTTTTTGCCTCTGTCACAGTGTATTCAGTGTATACTGTTCATAGGCAACACCAATAGGTGTCATGTGACACAAAATAAACATATGACCACTGTTGTACAGTATCCATTACTTGGACTATTTAAATGTAGTAATTAAAAAAAAAAAAAAGCCAAAAAGATCGTCGCGCTGCGATGGGAGTATGCCCAGCCAGATCTGCCGATCCGTCTAGCGATCAATGGGTGAGTTCCTGCCTGTCCGCACTCAACGACGATAGTAAAGGGCGCTCGGCAGCCATTTATACCACAGACTGGACCTGTCTTTCACTTCGACGGTAACTAAAAAAAATTCAAGCTGCGATTTTTTACGATGGAGATCATCGCGCGATCGAGTGTAGATTGTGTTGAACACGATAAGAACAAAAAATTCTGCGTTTATTCCTTAAAACAGTCGGCATTTCCCACATTGCTTCTGCTCTGCAGCTGCTATTGGCGCACGTCACTGTCATTAAGCGCCTCCTATTGGCGTAGGTAATGTTTACCTCACGATGATCAAGTATGTAAGGCGAACGGAACGAAACAGTCAAATGAACAATAAATTAACATGGTGAGTAACATTTTATAAACAATATTGTCAATATTGTTTGTTTTCCCTCTATTTTGCTGACTAGAATTTCAAAATAAAGCCCTACCAGAGTCTCAATGCAACAACAGAAAGCGATTGAACCCTGAATTTTGTGAACAGTGACATAATCCTATATAATTATAAATTCAATTGTTATAAGACTTTACAATATTACTGTTTGTTGTTGTATTTTTTTCAAAACTTGAAACTTGTGTGTGTGTGTGTGTGTGTGTCAGTTGGATTTTTTAATGTTTTTGAAATAAGTCTCATGCGCTCCCCCAGCCTGCATTTATTTGATTAAAATATAGTAGCCTAGGCTATAAACTACAGTATTGTGATCTATTATTTTTATATTTTATAATATATTATAATTGTAACGATCTCATAGCTTTATTTATGCAATTGTAAATACAGTGAAAATCAGAATCAGAAAGAGCTTTATTGCCAAGTATGCTTGCGCATACGAGGAATTTGTCTTGGTGACAGTAGCTTCCAGTACACATACAATATAAAGTGACAAGACAAGTGACAAGTAACATAGGTATAATATATGAATATATGAAAATATATGAATGCCAGATCTGATGCCGCTTTCTGTGTATGCACTGGAAAGATGGATTTTCCTTTAATGATTTAATTTGACTGGTGTTGCGTCCCAGGGCGTATGCATTTGTGTTTTATAATGTGTAAGTGTCACTCATTGATTTATTGAGTGTGTGTGCTGCCAATGGACCCAACGGCCTGCTGGGAGTTGTAGTTTTGTTGTATGGTTTGTCCAATTTCCTGTGCTCCTCCCTGTCCTCATCTAGGTGATGGGACCTACCAGCTGTTCCTCATCAATGGCAAGAGGATCCAGTATTCAAGCAGAGCCGGAGAGAGAGAGACCGGGAGAGAGTTCTTCTCCCAAGAGCCTGAGACTGGGAGAGAGTTCTTCTCCCAAGAGCCCGAGACTGTTGTGTTACCAGACTTGGAGTGTTGCTCTTGTTGGTGTATGTGAAGCTTAAATGTGTTGTTACGGCTGTAGTGGCAGCTTTGATGTGTTAAGCTTAAACCGAGGTCAACTTAAATGTCTTGTGGCTGTAGTGTACAGCTTTGAATTGCTTGCCCGTTGTTGAGTGTTGGAGCAGTAGGGAGTGGGTGCCATTTTTCTTTTCTCCTGTTTGTTTTGTTTTTTTTTTGTTTGTTTTTTGTTAGTTAGGAAGTAAGGTAAGAGTTGTGTTGTTTATTGTTGTAGGTTAATTAGGTTGTCCTTCTACCGGCTAGTGATCTTTTGTTTGTTTTGGCTTTACCTGCTCCTGAAGAACACGCTTCATTTCTTTTTCTTTTGGAGCTGTTTGTTTAGGATTCTTTTTGCACTGTATTTATCACTTATTGTAAATAAATGTATTGGAAATCTTACTTTGTGGATTGTGTGCTGGGACTCAGTATAGGTTCACTTTTCTTTGTCGCTGTTCATTTTTTGCTTTAAAGTGACTTTCCCTTTTGCCCCTAGAACATGAATTGGGAACATAACACTGGTAACAGTGGGCATTGTGTAGGCTAATTATTCTTATAGAATGTAGTCTTTTCTCTCTCTCTGTTTTGCATGCGTGGTCATAATCATTATTGTTGTTATTATTATTCTATATATATATTTTTTGCCTCTGTCACAGTGTATTCAGTGTATACTGTTCATAGGCAACACCAATAGGTGTCATGTGACACAAAATAAACATATGACCACTGTTGTACAGTATCCATTACTTGGACTATTTAAATGTAGTATTAAAAAAAAAAAAAAGCCAAAAAGATCGTCGCGCTGCGATGGGAGTATGCCCAGCCAGATCTGCCGATCCGTCTAGCGATCAATGGGTGAGTTCCTGCCTGTCCGCACTCAACGACGATAGTAAAGGGCGCTCGGCAGCCATTTATACCACAGACTGGACCTGTCTTTCACTTCGACGGTAACTAAAAAAAATTCAAGCTGCGATTTTTTACGATGGAGATCATCGCGCGATCGAGTGTAGATTGTGTTGAACACGATAAGAACAAAAAATTCTGCGTTTATTCCTTAAAACAGTCGGCATTTCCCACATTGCTTCTGCTCTGCAGCTGCTATTGGCGCACGTCACTGTCATTAAGCGCCTCCTATTGGCGTAGGTAATGTTTACCTCACGATGATCAAGTATGTAAGGCGAACGGAACGAAACAGTCAAATGAACAATAAATTAACATGGTGAGTAACATTTTATAAACAATATTGTCAATATTGTTTGTTTTCCCTCTATTTTGCTGACTAGAATTTCAAAATAAAGCCCTACCAGAGTCTCAATGCAACAACAGAAAGCGATTGAACCCTGAATTTTGTGAACAGTGACATAATCCTATATAATTATAAATTCAATTGTTATAAGACTTTACAATATTACTGTTTGTTGTTGTATTTTTTTCAAAACTTGAAACTTGTGTGTGTGTGTGTGTGTGTGTCAGTTGGATTTTTTAATGTTTTTGAAATAAGTCTCATGCGCTCCCCCAGCCTGCATTTATTTGATTAAAATATAGTAGCCTAGGCTATAAACTACAGTATTGTGATCTATTATTTTTATATTTTATAATATATTATAATTGTAACGATCTCATAGCTTTATTTATGCAATTGTAAATACAGTGAAAATCAGAATCAGAAAGAGCTTTATTGCCAAGTATGCTTGCGCATACGAGGAATTTGTCTTGGTGACAGTAGCTTCCAGTACACATACAATATAAAGTGACAAGACAAGTGACAAGTAACATAGGTATAATATATGAATATATGAAAATATATGAATGCCAGATCTGATGCCGCTTTCTGTGTATGCACTGGAAAGATGGATTTTCCTTTAATGATTTAATTTGACTGGTGTTGCGTCCCAGGGCGTATGCATTTGTGTTTTATAATGTGTAAGTGTCACTCATTGATTTATTGAGTGTGTGTGCTGCCAATGGACCCAACGGCCTGCTGGGAGTTGTAGTTTTGTTGTATGGTTTGTCCAATTTCCTGTGCTCCTCCCTGTCCTCATCTAGGTGATGGGACCTACCAGCTGTTCCTCATCAATGGCAAGAGGATCCAGTATTCAAGCAGAGCCGGAGAGAGAGAGACCGGGAGAGAGTTCTTCTCCCAAGAGCCTGAGACTGGGAGAGAGTTCTTCTCCCAAGAGCCCGAGACTGTTGTGTTACCAGACTTGGAGTGTTGCTCTTGTTGGTGTATGTGAAGCTTAAATGTGTTGTTACGGCTGTAGTGGCAGTTTTGATGTGTTAAGCTTAAACCGAGGTCAACTTAAATGTCTTGTGGCTGTAGTGTACAGCTTTGAATTGCTTGCCCGTTGTTGAGTGTTGGAGCAGTAGGGAGTGGGTGCCATTTTTCTTTTCTCCTGTTTGTTTTGTTTTTTTTTTGTTTGTTTTTTGTTAGTTAGGAAGTAAGGTAAGAGTTGTGTTGTTTATTGTTGTAGGTTAATTAGGTTGTCCTTCTACCGGCTAGTGATCTTTTGTTTGTTTTGGCTTTACCTGCTCCTGAAGAACACGCTTCATTTCTTTTTCTTTTGGAGCTGTTTGTTTAGGATTCTTTTTGCACTGTATTTATCACTTATTGTAAATAAATGTATTGGAAATCTTACTTTGTGGATTGTGTGCTGGGACTCAGTATAGGTTCACTTTTCTTTGTCGCTGTTCATTTTTTGCTTTAAAGTGACTTTCCCTTTTGCCCCTAGAACATGAATTGGGAACATAACACTGGTAACAGTGGGCATTGTGTAGGCTAATTATTCTTATAGAATGTAGTCTTTTCTCTCTCTCTGTTTTGCATGCGTGGTCATAATCATTATTGTTGTTATTATTATTCTATATATATATTTTTTGCCTCTGTCACAGTGTATTCAGTGTATACTGTTCATAGGCAACACCAATAGGTGTCATGTGACACAAAATAAACATATGACCACTGTTGTACAGTATCCATTACTTGGACTATTTAAATGTAGTATTAAAAAAAAAAAAAAGCCAAAAAGATCGTCGCGCTGCGATGGGAGTATGCCCAGCCAGATCTGCCGATCCGTCTAGCGATCAATGGGTGAGTTCCTGCCTGTCCGCACTCAACGACGATAGTAAAGGGCGCTCGGCAGCCATTTATACCACAGACTGGACCTGTCTTTCACTTCGACGGTAACTAAAAAAAATTCAAGCTGCGATTTTTTACGATGGAGATCATCGCGCGATCGAGTGTAGATTGTGTTGAACACGATAAGAACAAAAAATTCTGCGTTTATTCCTTAAAACAGTCGGCATTTCCCACATTGCTTCTGCTCTGCAGCTGCTATTGGCGCACGTCACTGTCATTAAGCGCCTCCTATTGGCGTAGGTAATGTTTACCTCACGATGATCAAGTATGTAAGGCGAACGGAACGAAACAGTCAAATGAACAATAAATTAACATGGTGAGTAACATTTTATAAACAATATTGTCAATATTGTTTGTTTTCCCTCTATTTTGCTGACTAGAATTTCAAAATAAAGCCCTACCAGAGTCTCAATGCAACAACAGAAAGCGATTGAACCCTGAATTTTGTGAACAGTGACATAATCCTATATAATTATAAATTCAATTGTTATAAGACTTTACAATATTACTGTTTGTTGTTGTATTTTTTTCAAAACTTGAAACTTGTGTGTGTGTGTGTGTGTGTGTCAGTTGGATTTTTTAATGTTTTTGAAATAAGTCTCATGCGCTCCCCCAGCCTGCATTTATTTGATTAAAATATAGTAGCCTAGGCTATAAACTACAGTATTGTGATCTATTATTTTTATATTTTATAATATATTATAATTGTAACGATCTCATAGCTTTATTTATGCAATTGTAAATACAGTGAAAATCAGAATCAGAAAGAGCTTTATTGCCAAGTATGCTTGCGCATACGAGGAATTTGTCTTGGTGACAGTAGCTTCCAGTACACATACAATATAAAGTGACAAGACAAGTGACAAGTAACATAGGTATAATATATGAATATATGAAAATATATGAATGCCAGATCTGATGCCGCTTTCTGTGTATGCACTGGAAAGATGGATTTTCCTTTAATGATTTAATTTGACTGGTGTTGCGTCCCAGGGCGTATGCATTTGTGTTTTATAATGTGTAAGTGTCACTCATTGATTTATTGAGTGTGTGTGCTGCCAATGGACCCAACGGCCTGCTGGGAGTTGTAGTTTTGTTGTATGGTTTGTCCAATTTCCTGTGCTCCTCCCTGTCCTCATCTAGGTGATGGGACCTACCAGCTGTTCCTCATCAATGGCAAGAGGATCCAGTATTCAAGCAGAGCCGGAGAGAGAGAGACCGGGAGAGAGTTCTTCTCCCAAGAGCCTGAGACTGGGAGAGAGTTCTTCTCCCAAGAGCCCGAGACTGTTGTGTTACCAGACTTGGAGTGTTGCTCTTGTTGGTGTATGTGAAGCTTAAATGTGTTGTTACGGCTGTAGTGGCAGCTTTGATGTGTTAAGCTTAAACCGAGGTCAACTTAAATGTCTTGTGGCTGTAGTGTACAGCTTTGAATTGCTTGCCCGTTGTTGAGTGTTGGAGCAGTAGGGAGTGGGTGCCATTTTTCTTTTCTCCTGTTTGTTTTGTTTTTTTTTTGTTTGTTTTTTGTTAGTTAGGAAGTAAGGTAAGAGTTGTGTTGTTTATTGTTGTAGGTTAATTAGGTTGTCCTTCTACCGGCTAGTGATCTTTTGTTTGTTTTGGCTTTACCTGCTCCTGAAGAACACGCTTCATTTCTTTTTCTTTTGGAGCTGTTTGTTTAGGATTCTTTTTGCACTGTATTTATCACTTATTGTAAATAAATGTATTGGAAATCTTACTTTGTGTATTGTGTGCTGGGACTCAGTATAGGTTCACTTTTCTTTGTCGCTGTTCATTTTTTGCTTTAAAGTGACTTTCCCTTTTGCCCCTAGAACATGAATTGGGAACATAACACTGGTAACAGTGGGCATTGTGTAGGCTAATTATTCTTATAGAATGTAGTCTTTTCTCTCTCTCTGTTTTGCATGCGTGGTCATAATCATTATTGTTGTTATTATTATTCTATATATATATTTTTTGCCTCTGTCACAGTGTATTCAGTGTATACTGTTCATAGGCAACACCAATAGGTGTCATGTGACACAAAATAAACATATGACCACTGTTGTACAGTATCCATTACTTGGACTATTTAAATGTAGTAATTAAAAAAAAAAAAAAGCCAAAAAGATCGTCGCGCTGCGATGGGAGTATGCCCAGCCAGATCTGCCGATCCGTCTAGCGATCAATGGGTGAGTTCCTGCCTGTCCGCACTCAACGACAATAGTAAAGGGCGCTCGGCAGCCATTTATACCACAGACTGGACCTGTCTTTCACTTCGACGGTAACTAAAAAAAAATTCAAGCTGCGATTTTTTACGATGGAGATCATCGCGCGATCGAGTGTAGATTGTGTTGAACACGATAAGAACAAAAAATTCTGCGTTTATTCCTTAAAACAGTCGGCATTTCCCACATTGCTTCTGCTCTGCAGCTGCTATTGGCGCACGTCACTGTCATTAAGCGCCTCCTATTGGCGTAGGTAATGTTTACCTCACGATGATCAAGTATGTAAGGCGAACGGAACGAAACAGTCAAATGAACAATAAATTAACATGGTGAGTAACATTTTATAAACAATATTGTCAATATTGTTTGTTTTCCCTCTATTTTGCTGACTAGAATTTCAAAATAAAGCCCTACCAGAGTCTCAATGCAACAACAGAAAGCGATTGAACCCTGAATTTTGTGAACAGTGACATAATCCTATATAATTATAAATTCAATTGTTATAAGACTTTACAATATTACTGTTTGTTGTTGTATTTTTTTCAAAACTTGAAACTTGTGTGTGTGTGTGTGTGTGTGTGTGTGTGTGTGTCAGTTGGATTTTTTAATGTTTTTGAAATAAGTCTCATGCGCTCCCCCAGCCTGCATTTATTTGATTAAAATATAGTAGCCTAGGCTATAAACTACAGTATTGTGATCTATTATTTTTATATTTTATAATATATTATAATTGTAACGATCTCATAGCTTTATTTATGCAATTGTAAATACAGTGAAAATCAGAATCAGAAAGAGCTTTATTGCCAAGTATGCTTGCGCATACGAGGAATTTGTCTTGGTGACAGTAGCTTCCAGTACACATACAATATAAAGTGACAAGACAAGTGACAAGTAACATAGGTATAATATATGAATATATGAAAATATATGAATGCCAGATCTGATGCCGCTTTCTGTGTATGCACTGGAAAGATGGATTTTCCTTTAATGATTTAATTTGACTGGTGTTGCGTCCCAGGGCGTATGCATTTGTGTTTTATAATGTGTAAGTGTCACTCATTGATTTATTGAGTGTGTGTGCTGCCAATGGACCCAACGGCCTGCTGGGAGTTGTAGTTTTGTTGTATGGTTTGTCCAATTTCCTGTGCTCCTCCCTGTCCTCATCTAGGTGATGGGACCTACCAGCTGTTCCTCATCAATGGCAAGAGGATCCAGTATTCAAGCAGAGCCGGAGAGAGAGAGACCGGGAGAGAGTTCTTCTCCCAAGAGCCTGAGACTGGGAGAGAGTTCTTCTCCCAAGAGCCCGAGACTGTTGTGTTACCAGACTTGGAGTGTTGCTCTTGTTGGTGTATGTGAAGCTTAAATGTGTTGTTACGGCTGTAGTGGCAGCTTTGATGTGTTAAGCTTAAACCGAGGTCAACTTAAATGTCTTGTGGCTGTAGTGTACAGCTTTGAATTGCTTGCCCGTTGTTGAGTGTTGGAGCAGTAGGGAGTGGGTGCCATTTTTCTTTTCTCCTGTTTGTTTTGTTTTTTTTTTGTTTGTTTTTTGTTAGTTAGGAAGTAAGGTAAGAGTTGTGTTGTTTATTGTTGTAGGTTAATTAGGTTGTCCTTCTACCGGCTAGTGATCTTTTGTTTGTTTTGGCTTTACCTGCTCCTGAAGAACACGCTTCATTTCTTTTTCTTTTGGAGCTGTTTGTTTAGGATTCTTTTTGCACTGTATTTATCACTTATTGTAAATAAATGTATTGGAAATCTTACTTTGTGTATTGTGTGCTGGGACTCAGTATAGGTTCACTTTTCTTTGTCGCTGTTCATTTTTTGCTTTAAAGTGACTTTCCCTTTTGCCCCTAGAACATGAATTGGGAACATAACACTGGTAACAGTGGGCATTGTGTAGGCTAATTATTCTTATAGAATGTAGTCTTTTCTCTCTCTCTGTTTTGCATGCGTGGTCATAATCATTATTGTTGTTATTATTATTCTATATATATATTTTTTGCCTCTGTCACAGTGTATTCAGTGTATACTGTTCATAGGCAACACCAATAGGTGTCATGTGACACAAAATAAACATATGACCACTGTTGTACAGTATCCATTACTTGGACTATTTAAATGTAGTAATTAAAAAAAAAAAAAAGCCAAAAAGATCGTCGCGCTGCGATGGGAGTATGCCCAGCCAGATCTGCCGATCCGTCTAGCGATCAATGGGTGAGTTCCTGCCTGTCCGCACTCAACGACAATAGTAAAGGGCGCTCGGCAGCCATTTATACCACAGACTGGACCTGTCTTTCACTTCGACGGTAACTAAAAAAAAATTCAAGCTGCGATTTTTTACGATGGAGATCATCGCGCGATCGAGTGTAGATTGTGTTGAACACGATAAGAACAAAAAATTCTGCGTTTATTCCTTAAAACAGTCGGCATTTCCCACATTGCTTCTGCTCTGCAGCTGCTATTGGCGCACGTCACTGTCATTAAGCGCCTCCTATTGGCGTAGGTAATGTTTACCTCACGATGATCAAGTATGTAAGGCGAACGGAACGAAACAGTCAAATGAACAATAAATTAACATGGTGAGTAACATTTTATAAACAATATTGTCAATATTGTTTGTTTTCCCTCTATTTTGCTGACTAGAATTTCAAAATAAAGCCCTACCAGAGTCTCAATGCAACAACAGAAAGCGATTGAACCCTGAATTTTGTGAACAGTGACATAATCCTATATAATTATAAATTCAATTGTTATAAGACTTTACAATATTACTGTTTGTTGTTGTATTTTTTTCAAAACTTGAAACTTGTGTGTGTGTGTGTGTGTGTGTGTGTGTGTGTGTGTGTCAGTTGGATTTTTTAATGTTTTTGAAATAAGTCTCATGCGCTCCCCCAGCCTGCATTTATTTGATTAAAATATAGTAGCCTAGGCTATAAACTACAGTATTGTGATCTATTATTTTTATATTTTATAATATATTATAATTGTAACGATCTCATAGCTTTATTTATGCAATTGTAAATACAGTGAAAATCAGAATCAGAAAGAGCTTTATTGCCAAGTATGCTTGCGCATACGAGGAATTTGTCTTGGTGACAGTAGCTTCCAGTACACATACAATATAAAGTGACAAGACAAGTGACAAGTAACATAGGTATAATATATGAATATATGAAAATATATGAATGCCAGATCTGATGCCGCTTTCTGTGTATGCACTGGAAAGATGGATTTTCCTTTAATGATTTAATTTGACTGGTGTTGCGTCCCAGGGCGTATGCATTTGTGTTTTATAATGTGTAAGTGTCACTCATTGATTTATTGAGTGTGTGTGCTGCCAATGGACCCAACGGCCTGCTGGGAGTTGTAGTTTTGTTGTATGGTTTGTCCAATTTCCTGTGCTCCTCCCTGTCCTCATCTAGGTGATGGGACCTACCAGCTGTTCCTCATCAATGGCAAGAGGATCCAGTATTCAAGCAGAGCCGGAGAGAGAGAGACCGGGAGAGAGTTCTTCTCCCAAGAGCCTGAGACTGGGAGAGAGTTCTTCTCCCAAGAGCCCGAGACTGTTGTGTTACCAGACTTGGAGTGTTGCTCTTGTTGGTGTATGTGAAGCTTAAATGTGTTGTTACGGCTGTAGTGGCAGCTTTGATGTGTTAAGCTTAAACCGAGGTCAACTTAAATGTCTTGTGGCTGTAGTGTACAGCTTTGAATTGCTTGCCCGTTGTTGAGTGTTGGAGCAGTAGGGAGTGGGTGCCATTTTTCTTTTCTCCTGTTTGTTTTGTTTTTTTTTTGTTTGTTTTTTGTTAGTTAGGAAGTAAGGTAAGAGTTGTGTTGTTTATTGTTGTAGGTTAATTAGGTTGTCCTTCTACCGGCTAGTGATCTTTTGTTTGTTTTGGCTTTACCTGCTCCTGAAGAACACGCTTCATTTCTTTTTCTTTTGGAGCTGTTTGTTTAGGATTCTTTTTGCACTGTATTTATCACTTATTGTAAATAAATGTATTGGAAATCTTACTTTGTGGATTGTGTGCTGGGACTCAGTATAGGTTCACTTTTCTTTGTCGCTGTTCATTTTTTGCTTTAAAGTGACTTTCCCTTTTGCCCCTAGAACATGAATTGGGAACATAACACTGGTAACAGTGGGCATTGTGTAGGCTAATTATTCTTATAGAATGTAGTCTTTTCTCTCTCTCTGTTTTGCATGCGTGGTCATAATCATTATTGTTGTTATTATTATTCTATATATATATTTTTTGCCTCTGTCACAGTGTATTCAGTGTATACTGTTCATAGGCAACACCAATAGGTGTCATGTGACACAAAATAAACATATGACCACTGTTGTACAGTATCCATTACTTGGACTATTTAAATGTAGTAATTAAAAAAAAAAAAAAGCCAAAAAGATCGTCGCGCTGCGATGGGAGTATGCCCAGCCAGATCTGCCGATCCGTCTAGCGATCAATGGGTGAGTTCCTGCCTGTCCGCACTCAACGACAATAGTAAAGGGCGCTCGGCAGCCATTTATACCACAGACTGGACCTGTCTTTCACTTCGACGGTAACTAAAAAAAAATTCAAGCTGCGATTTTTTACGATGGAGATCATCGCGCGATCGAGTGTAGATTGTGTTGAACACGATAAGAACAAAAAATTCTGCGTTTATTCCTTAAAACAGTCGGCATTTCCCACATTGCTTCTGCTCTGCAGCTGCTATTGGCGCACGTCACTGTCATTAAGCGCCTCCTATTGGCGTAGGTAATGTTTACCTCACGATGATCAAGTATGTAAGGCGAACGGAACGAAACAGTCAAATGAACAATAAATTAACATGGTGAGTAACATTTTATAAACAATATTGTCAATATTGTTTGTTTTCCCTCTATTTTGCTGACTAGAATTTCAAAATAAAGCCCTACCAGAGTCTCAATGCAACAACAGAAAGCGATTGAACCCTGAATTTTGTGAACAGTGACATAATCCTATATAATTATAAATTCAATTGTTATAAGACTTTACAATATTACTGTTTGTTGTTGTATTTTTTTCAAAACTTGAAACTTGTGTGTGTGTGTGTGTGTGTGTCAGTTGGATTTTTTAATGTTTTTGAAATAAGTCTCATGCGCTCCCCCAGCCTGCATTTATTTGATTAAAATATAGTAGCCTAGGCTATAAACTACAGTATTGTGATCTATTATTTTTATATTTTATAATATATTATAATTGTAACGATCTCATAGCTTTATTTATGCAATTGTAAATACAGTGAAAATCAGAATCAGAAAGAGCTTTATTGCCAAGTATGCTTGCGCATACGAGGAATTTGTCTTGGTGACAGTAGCTTCCAGTACACATACAATATAAAGTGACAAGACAAGTGACAAGTAACATAGGTATAATATATGAATATATGAAAATATATGAATGCCAGATCTGATGCCGCTTTCTGTGTATGCACTGGAAAGATGGATTTTCCTTTAATGATTTAATTTGACTGGTGTTGCGTCCCAGGGCGTATGCATTTGTGTTTTATAATGTGTAAGTGTCACTCATTGATTTATTGAGTGTGTGTGCTGCCAATGGACCCAACGGCCTGCTGGGAGTTGTAGTTTTGTTGTATGGTTTGTCCAATTTCCTGTGCTCCTCCCTGTCCTCATCTAGGTGATGGGACCTACCAGCTGTTCCTCATCAATGGCAAGAGGATCCAGTATTCAAGCAGAGCCGGAGAGAGAGAGACCGGGAGAGAGTTCTTCTCCCAAGAGCCTGAGACTGGGAGAGAGTTCTTCTCCCAAGAGCCCGAGACTGTTGTGTTACCAGACTTGGAGTGTTGCTCTTGTTGGTGTATGTGAAGCTTAAATGTGTTGTTACGGCTGTAGTGGCAGCTTTGATGTGTTAAGCTTAAACCGAGGTCAACTTAAATGTCTTGTGGCTGTAGTGTACAGCTTTGAATTGCTTGCCCGTTGTTGAGTGTTGGAGCAGTAGGGAGTGGGTGCCATTTTTCTTTTCTCCTGTTTGTTTTGTTTTTTTTTTGTTTGTTTTTTGTTAGTTAGGAAGTAAGGTAAGAGTTGTGTTGTTTATTGTTGTAGGTTAATTAGGTTGTCCTTCTACCGGCTAGTGATCTTTTGTTTGTTTTGGCTTTACCTGCTCCTGAAGAACACGCTTCATTTCTTTTTCTTTTGGAGCTGTTTGTTTAGGATTCTTTTTGCACTGTATTTATCACTTATTGTAAATAAATGTATTGGAAATCTTACTTTGTGTATTGTGTGCTGGGACTCAGTATAGGTTCACTTTTCTTTGTCGCTGTTCATTTTTTGCTTTAAAGTGACTTTCCCTTTTGCCCCTAGAACATGAATTGGGAACATAACACTGGTAACAGTGGGCATTGTGTAGGCTAATTATTCTTATAGAATGTAGTCTTTTCTCTCTCTCTGTTTTGCATGCGTGGTCATAATCATTATTGTTGTTATTATTATTCTATATATATATTTTTTGCCTCTGTCACAGTGTATTCAGTGTATACTGTTCATAGGCAACACCAATAGGTGTCATGTGACACAAAATAAACATATGACCACTGTTGTACAGTATCCATTACTTGGACTATTTAAATGTAGTAATTAAAAAAAAAAAAAAGCCAAAAAGATCGTCGCGCTGCGATGGGAGTATGCCCAGCCAGATCTGCCGATCCGTCTAGCGATCAATGGGTGAGTTCCTGCCTGTCCGCACTCAACGACAATAGTAAAGGGCGCTCGGCAGCCATTTATACCACAGACTGGACCTGTCTTTCACTTCGACGGTAACTAAAAAAAAATTCAAGCTGCGATTTTTTACGATGGAGATCATCGCGCGATCGAGTGTAGATTGTGTTGAACACGATAAGAACAAAAAATTCTGCGTTTATTCCTTAAAACAGTCGGCATTTCCCACATTGCTTCTGCTCTGCAGCTGCTATTGGCGCACGTCACTGTCATTAAGCGCCTCCTATTGGCGTAGGTAATGTTTACCTCACGATGATCAAGTATGTAAGGCGAACGGAACGAAACAGTCAAATGAACAATAAATTAACATGGTGAGTAACATTTTATAAACAATATTGTCAATATTGTTTGTTTTCCCTCTATTTTGCTGACTAGAATTTCAAAATAAAGCCCTACCAGAGTCTCAATGCAACAACAGAAAGCGATTGAACCCTGAATTTTGTGAACAGTGACATAATCCTATATAATTATAAATTCAATTGTTATAAGACTTTACAATATTACTGTTTGTTGTTGTATTTTTTTCAAAACTTGAAACTTGTGTGTGTGTGTGTGTGTGTGTGTGTGTGTGTGTCAGTTGGATTTTTTAATGTTTTTGAAATAAGTCTCATGCGCTCCCCCAGCCTGCATTTATTTGATTAAAATATAGTAGCCTAGGCTATAAACTACAGTATTGTGATCTATTATTTTTATATTTTATAATATATTATAATTGTAACGATCTCATAGCTTTATTTATGCAATTGTAAATACAGTGAAAATCAGAATCAGAAAGAGCTTTATTGCCAAGTATGCTTGCGCATACGAGGAATTTGTCTTGGTGACAGTAGCTTCCAGTACACATACAATATAAAGTGACAAGACAAGTGACAAGTAACATAGGTATAATATATGAATATATGAAAATATATGAATGCCAGATCTGATGCCGCTTTCTGTGTATGCACTGGAAAGATGGATTTTCCTTTAATGATTTAATTTGACTGGTGTTGCGTCCCAGGGCGTATGCATTTGTGTTTTATAATGTGTAAGTGTCACTCATTGATTTATTGAGTGTGTGTGCTGCCAATGGACCCAACGGCCTGCTGGGAGTTGTAGTTTTGTTGTATGGTTTGTCCAATTTCCTGTGCTCCTCCCTGTCCTCATCTAGGTGATGGGACCTACCAGCTGTTCCTCATCAATGGCAAGAGGATCCAGTATTCAAGCAGAGCCGGAGAGAGAGAGACCGGGAGAGAGTTCTTCTCCCAAGAGCCTGAGACTGGGAGAGAGTTCTTCTCCCAAGAGCCCGAGACTGTTGTGTTACCAGACTTGGAGTGTTGCTCTTGTTGGTGTATGTGAAGCTTAAATGTGTTGTTACGGCTGTAGTGGCAGCTTTGATGTGTTAAGCTTAAACCGAGGTCAACTTAAATGTCTTGTGGCTGTAGTGTACAGCTTTGAATTGCTTGCCCGTTGTTGAGTGTTGGAGCAGTAGGGAGTGGGTGCCATTTTTCTTTTCTCCTGTTTGTTTTGTTTTTTTTTTGTTTGTTTTTTGTTAGTTAGGAAGTAAGGTAAGAGTTGTGTTGTTTATTGTTGTAGGTTAATTAGGTTGTCCTTCTACCGGCTAGTGATCTTTTGTTTGTTTTGGCTTTACCTGCTCCTGAAGAACACGCTTCATTTCTTTTTCTTTTGGAGCTGTTTGTTTAGGATTCTTTTTGCACTGTATTTATCACTTATTGTAAATAAATGTATTGGAAATCTTACTTTGTGGATTGTGTGCTGGGACTCAGTATAGGTTCACTTTTCTTTGTCGCTGTTCATTTTTTGCTTTAAAGTGACTTTCCCTTTTGCCCCTAGAACATGAATTGGGAACATAACACTGGTAACAGTGGGCATTGTGTAGGCTAATTATTCTTATAGAATGTAGTCTTTTCTCTCTCTCTGTTTTGCATGCGTGGTCATAATCATTATTGTTGTTATTATTATTCTATATATATATTTTTTGCCTCTGTCACAGTGTATTCAGTGTATACTGTTCATAGGCAACACCAATAGGTGTCATGTGACACAAAATAAACATATGACCACTGTTGTACAGTATCCATTACTTGGACTATTTAAATGTAGTAATTAAAAAAAAAAAAAAGCCAAAAAGATCGTCGCGCTGCGATGGGAGTATGCCCAGCCAGATCTGCCGATCCGTCTAGCGATCAATGGGTGAGTTCCTGCCTGTCCGCACTCAACGACAATAGTAAAGGGCGCTCGGCAGCCATTTATACCACAGACTGGACCTGTCTTTCACTTCGACGGTAACTAAAAAAAAATTCAAGCTGCGATTTTTTACGATGGAGATCATCGCGCGATCGAGTGTAGATTGTGTTGAACACGATAAGAACAAAAAATTCTGCGTTTATTCCTTAAAACAGTCGGCATTTCCCACATTGCTTCTGCTCTGCAGCTGCTATTGGCGCACGTCACTGTCATTAAGCGCCTCCTATTGGCGTAGGTAATGTTTACCTCACGATGATCAAGTATGTAAGGCGAACGGAACGAAACAGTCAAATGAACAATAAATTAACATGGTGAGTAACATTTTATAAACAATATTGTCAATATTGTTTGTTTTCCCTCTATTTTGCTGACTAGAATTTCAAAATAAAGCCCTACCAGAGTCTCAATGCAACAACAGAAAGCGATTGAACCCTGAATTTTGTGAACAGTGACATAATCCTATATAATTATAAATTCAATTGTTATAAGACTTTACAATATTACTGTTTGTTGTTGTATTTTTTTCAAAACTTGAAACTTGTGTGTGTGTGTGTGTGTGTGTGTGTCAGTTGGATTTTTTAATGTTTTTGAAATAAGTCTCATGCGCTCCCCCAGCCTGCATTTATTTGATTAAAATATAGTAGCCTAGGCTATAAACTACAGTATTGTGATCTATTATTTTTATATTTTATAATATATTATAATTGTAACGATCTCATAGCTTTATTTATGCAATTGTAAATACAGTGAAAATCAGAATCAGAAAGAGCTTTATTGCCAAGTATGCTTGCGCATACGAGGAATTTGTCTTGGTGACAGTAGCTTCCAGTACACATACAATATAAAGTGACAAGACAAGTGACAAGTAACATAGGTAGGTATAATATATGAATATATGAAAATATATGAATGCCAGATCTGATGCCGCTTTCTGTGTATGCACTGGAAAGATGGATTTTCCTTTAATGATTTAATTTGACTGGTGTTGCGTCCCAGGGCGTATGCATTTGTGTTTTATAATGTGTAAGTGTCACTCATTGATTTATTGAGTGTGTGTGCTGCCAATGGACCCAACGGCCTGCTGGGAGTTGTAGTTTTGTTGTATGGTTTGTCCAATTTCCTGTGCTCCTCCCTGTCCTCATCTAGGTGATGGGACCTACCAGCTGTTCCTCATCAATGGCAAGAGGATCCAGTATTCAAGCAGAGCCGGAGAGAGAGAGACCGGGAGAGAGTTCTTCTCCCAAGAGCCTGAGACTGGGAGAGAGTTCTTCTCCCAAGAGCCCGAGACTGTTGTGTTACCAGACTTGGAGTGTTGCTCTTGTTGGTGTATGTGAAGCTTAAATGTGTTGTTACGGCTGTAGTGGCAGCTTTGATGTGTTAAGCTTAAACCGAGGTCAACTTAAATGTCTTGTGGCTGTAGTGTACAGCTTTGAATTGCTTGCCCGTTGTTGAGTGTTGGAGCAGTAGGGAGTGGGTGCCATTTTTCTTTTCTCCTGTTTGTTTTGTTTTTTTTTTGTTTGTTTTTTGTTAGTTAGGAAGTAAGGTAAGAGTTGTGTTGTTTATTGTTGTAGGTTAATTAGGTTGTCCTTCTACCGGCTAGTGATCTTTTGTTTGTTTTGGCTTTACCTGCTCCTGAAGAACACGCTTCATTTCTTTTTCTTTTGGAGCTGTTTGTTTAGGATTCTTTTTGCACTGTATTTATCACTTATTGTAAATAAATGTATTGGAAATCTTACTTTGTGGATTGTGTGCTGGGACTCAGTATAGGTTCACTTTTCTTTGTCGCTGTTCATTTTTTGCTTTAAAGTGACTTTCCCTTTTGCCCCTAGAACATGAATTGGGAACATAACACTGGTAACAGTGGGCATTGTGTAGGCTAATTATTCTTATAGAATGTAGTCTTTTCTCTCTCTCTGTTTTGCATGCGTGGTCATAATCATTATTGTTGTTATTATTATTCTATATATATATTTTTTGCCTCTGTCACAGTGTATTCAGTGTATACTGTTCATAGGCAACACCAATAGGTGTCATGTGACACAAAATAAACATATGACCACTGTTGTACAGTATCCATTACTTGGACTATTTAAATGTAGTAATTAAAAAAAAAAAAAAGCCAAAAAGATCGTCGCGCTGCGATGGGAGTATGCCCAGCCAGATCTGCCGATCCGTCTAGCGATCAATGGGTGAGTTCCTGCCTGTCCGCACTCAACGACAATAGTAAAGGGCGCTCGGCAGCCATTTATACCACAGACTGGACCTGTCTTTCACTTCGACGGTAACTAAAAAAAAATTCAAGCTGCGATTTTTT
This sequence comes from Leuciscus leuciscus, assembly GCF_965113295.1. NCBI lineage: Eukaryota > Metazoa > Chordata > Actinopteri > Cypriniformes > Leuciscidae > Leuciscus > Leuciscus leuciscus. Next base: position 34,804,526 of record NC_138725.1, on the reverse strand, counting down.
ACGATGGAGATCATCGCGCGATCGAGTGTAGATTGTGTTGAACACGATAAGAACAAAAAATTCTGCGTTTATTCCTTAAAACAGTCGGCATTTCCCACATTGCTTCTGCTCTGCAGCTGCTATTGGCGCACGTCACTGTCATTAAGCGCCTCCTATTGGCGTAGGTAATGTTTACCTCACGATGATCAAGTATGTAAGGCGAACGGAACGAAACAGTCAAATGAACAATAAATTAACATGGTGAGTAACATTTTATAAACAATATTGTCAATATTGTTTGTTTTCCCTCTATTTTGCTGACTAGAATTTCAAAATAAAGCCCTACCAGAGTCTCAATGCAACAACAGAAAGCGATTGAACCCTGAATTTTGTGAACAGTGACATAATCCTATATAATTATAAATTCAATTGTTATAAGACTTTACAATATTACTGTTTGTTGTTGTATTTTTTTCAAAACTTGAAACTTGTGTGTGTGTGTGTGTGTGTGTGTGTCAGTTGGATTTTTTAATGTTTTTGAAATAAGTCTCATGCGCTCCCCCAGCCTGCATTTATTTGATTAAAATATAGTAGCCTAGGCTATAAACTACAGTATTGTGATCTATTATTTTTATATTTTATAATATATTATAATTGTAACGATCTCATAGCTTTATTTATGCAATTGTAAATACAGTGAAAATCAGAATCAGAAAGAGCTTTATTGCCAAGTATGCTTGCGCATACGAGGAATTTGTCTTGGTGACAGTAGCTTCCAGTACACATACAATATAAAGTGACAAGACAAGTGACAAGTAACATAGGTATAATATATGAATATATGAAAATATATGAATGCCAGATCTGATGCCGCTTTCTGTGTATGCACTGGAAAGATGGATTTTCCTTTAATGATTTAATTTGACTGGTGTTGCGTCCCAGGGCGTATGCATTTGTGTTTTATAATGTGTAAGTGTCACTCATTGATTTATTGAGTGTGTGTGCTGCCAATGGACCCAACGGCCTGCTGGGAGTTGTAGTTTTGTTGTATGGTTTGTCCAATTTCCTGTGCTCCTCCCTGTCCTCATCTAGGTGATGGGACCTACCAGCTGTTCCTCATCAATGGCAAGAGGATCCAGTATTCAAGCAGAGCCGGAGAGAGAGAGACCGGGAGAGAGTTCTTCTCCCAAGAGCCTGAGACTGGGAGAGAGTTCTTCTCCCAAGAGCCCGAGACTGTTGTGTTACCAGACTTGGAGTGTTGCTCTTGTTGGTGTATGTGAAGCTTAAATGTGTTGTTACGGCTGTAGTGGCAGCTTTGATGTGTTAAGCTTAAACCGAGGTCAACTTAAATGTCTTGTGGCTGTAGTGTACAGCTTTGAATTGCTTGCCCGTTGTTGAGTGTTGGAGCAGTAGGGAGTGGGTGCCATTTTTCTTTTCTCCTGTTTGTTTTGTTTTTTTTTTGTTTGTTTTTTGTTAGTTAGGAAGTAAGGTAAGAGTTGTGTTGTTTATTGTTGTAGGTTAATTAGGTTGTCCTTCTACCGGCTAGTGATCTTTTGTTTGTTTTGGCTTTACCTGCTCCTGAAGAACACGCTTCATTTCTTTTTCTTTTGGAGCTGTTTGTTTAGGATTCTTTTTGCACTGTATTTATCACTTATTGTAAATAAATGTATTGGAAATCTTACTTTGTGGATTGTGTGCTGGGACTCAGTATAGGTTCACTTTTCTTTGTCGCTGTTCATTTTTTGCTTTAAAGTGACTTTCCCTTTTGCCCCTAGAACATGAATTGGGAACATAACACTGGTAACAGTGGGCATTGTGTAGGCTAATTATTCTTATAGAATGTAGTCTTTTCTCTCTCTCTGTTTTGCATGCGTGGTCATAATCATTATTGTTGTTATTATTATTCTATATATATATTTTTTGCCTCTGTCACAGTGTATTCAGTGTATACTGTTCATAGGCAACACCAATAGGTGTCATGTGACACAAAATAAACATATGACCACTGTTGTACAGTATCCATTACTTGGACTATTTAAATGTAGTAATTAAAAAAAAAAAAAAGCCAAAAAGATCGTCGCGCTGCGATGGGAGTATGCCCAGCCAGATCTGCCGATCCGTCTAGCGATCAATGGGTGAGTTCCTGCCTGTCCGCACTCAACGACAATAGTAAAGGGCGCTCGGCAGCCATTTATACCACAGACTGGACCTGTCTTTCACTTCGACGGTAACTAAAAAAAAATTCAAGCTGCGATTTTTTACGATGGAGATCATCGCGCGATCGAGTGTAGATTGTGTTGAACACGATAAGAACAAAAAATTCTGCGTTTATTCCTTAAAACAGTCGGCATTTCCCACATTGCTTCTGCTCTGCAGCTGCTATTGGCGCACGTCACTGTCATTAAGCGCCTCCTATTGGCGTAGGTAATGTTTACCTCACGATGATCAAGTATGTAAGGCGAACGGAACGAAACAGTCAAATGAACAATAAATTAACATGGTGAGTAACATTTTATAAACAATATTGTCAATATTGTTTGTTTTCCCTCTATTTTGCTGACTAGAATTTCAAAATAAAGCCCTACCAGAGTCTCAATGCAACAACAGAAAGCGATTGAACCCTGAATTTTGTGAACAGTGACATAATCCTATATAATTATAAATTCAATTGTTATAAGACTTTACAATATTACTGTTTGTTGTTGTATTTTTTTCAAAACTTGAAACTTGTGTGTGTGTGTGTGTGTGTGTGTGTCAGTTGGATTTTTTAATGTTTTTGAAATAAGTCTCATGCGCTCCCCCAGCCTGCATTTATTTGATTAAAATATAGTAGCCTAGGCTATAAACTACAGTATTGTGATCTATTATTTTTATATTTTATAATATATTATAATTGTAACGATCTCATAGCTTTATTTATGCAATTGTAAATACAGTGAAAATCAGAATCAGAAAGAGCTTTATTGCCAAGTATGCTTGCGCATACGAGGAATTTGTCTTGGTGACAGTAGCTTCCAGTACACATACAATATAAAGTGACAAGACAAGTGACAAGTAACATAGGTATAATATATGAATATATGAAAATATATGAATGCCAGATCTGATGCCGCTTTCTGTGTATGCACTGGAAAGATGGATTTTCCTTTAATGATTTAATTTGACTGGTGTTGCGTCCCAGGGCGTATGCATTTGTGTTTTATAATGTGTAAGTGTCACTCATTGATTTATTGAGTGTGTGTGCTGCCAATGGACCCAACGGCCTGCTGGGAGTTGTAGTTTTGTTGTATGGTTTGTCCAATTTCCTGTGCTCCTCCCTGTCCTCATCTAGGTGATGGGACCTACCAGCTGTTCCTCATCAATGGCAAGAGGATCCAGTATTCAAGCAGAGCCGGAGAGAGAGAGACCGGGAGAGAGTTCTTCTCCCAAGAGCCTGAGACTGGGAGAGAGTTCTTCTCCCAAGAGCCCGAGACTGTTGTGTTACCAGACTTGGAGTGTTGCTCTTGTTGGTGTATGTGAAGCTTAAATGTGTTGTTACGGCTGTAGTGGCAGCTTTGATGTGTTAAGCTTAAACCGAGGTCAACTTAAATGTCTTGTGGCTGTAGTGTACAGCTTTGAATTGCTTGCCCGTTGTTGAGTGTTGGAGCAGTAGGGAGTGGGTGCCATTTTTCTTTTCTCCTGTTTGTTTTGTTTTTTTTTTGTTTGTTTTTTGTTAGTTAGGAAGTAAGGTAAGAGTTGTGTTGTTTATTGTTGTAGGTTAATTAGGTTGTCCTTCTACCGGCTAGTGATCTTTTGTTTGTTTTGGCTTTACCTGCTCCTGAAGAACACGCTTCATTTCTTTTTCTTTTGGAGCTGTTTGTTTAGGATTCTTTTTGCACTGTATTTATCACTTATTGTAAATAAATGTATTGGAAATCTTACTTTGTGGATTGTGTGCTGGGACTCAGTATAGGTTCACTTTTCTTTGTCGCTGTTCATTTTTTGCTTTAAAGTGACTTTCCCTTTTGCCCCTAGAACATGAATTGGGAACATAACACTGGTAACAGTGGGCATTGTGTAGGCTAATTATTCTTATAGAATGTAGTCTTTTCTCTCTCTCTGTTTTGCATGCGTGGTCATAATCATTATTGTTGTTATTATTATTCTATATATATATTTTTTGCCTCTGTCACAGTGTATTCAGTGTATACTGTTCATAGGCAACACCAATAGGTGTCATGTGACACAAAATAAACATATGACCACTGTTGTACAGTATCCATTACTTGGACTATTTAAATGTAGTATTAAAAAAAAAAAAAAGCCAAAAAGATCGTCGCGCTGCGATGGGAGTATGCCCAGCCAGATCTGCCGATCCGTCTAGCGATCAATGGGTGAGTTCCTGCCTGTCCGCACTCAACGACAATAGTAAAGGGCGCTCGGCAGCCATTTATACCACAGACTGGACCTGTCTTTCACTTCGACGGTAACTAAAAAAAAATTCAAGCTGCGATTTTTTACGATGGAGATCCTCGCGCGATCGAGTGTAGATTGTGTTGAACACGATAAGAACAAAAAATTCTGCGTTTATTCCTTAAAACAGTCGGCATTTCCCACATTGCTTCTGCTCTGCAGCTGCTATTGGCGCACGTCACTGTCATTAAGCGCCTCCTATTGGCGTAGGTAATGTTTACCTCACGATGATCAAGTATGTAAGGCGAACGGAACGAAACAGTCAAATGAACAATAAATTAACATGGTGAGTAACATTTTATAAACAATATTGTCAATATTGTTTGTTTTCCCTCTATTTTGCTGACTAGAATTTCAAAATAAAGCCCTACCAGAGTCTCAATGCAACAACAGAAAGCGATTGAACCCTGAATTTTGTGAACAGTGACATAATCCTATATAATTATAAATTCAATTGTTATAAGACTTTACAATATTACTGTTTGTTGTTGTATTTTTTTCAAAACTTGAAACTTGTGTGTGTGTGTGTGTGTGTGTGTGTCAGTTGGATTTTTTAATGTTTTTGAAATAAGTCTCATGCGCTCCCCCAGCCTGCATTTATTTGATTAAAATATAGTAGCCTAGGCTATAAACTACAGTATTGTGATCTATTATTTTTATATTTTATAATATATTATAATTGTAACGATCTCATAGCTTTATTTATGCAATTGTAAATACAGTGAAAATCAGAATCAGAAAGAGCTTTATTGCCAAGTATGCTTGCGCATACGAGGAATTTGTCTTGGTGACAGTAGCTTCCAGTACACATACAATATAAAGTGACAAGACAAGTGACAAGTAACATAGGTATAATATATGAATATATGAAAATATATGAATGCCAGATCTGATGCCGCTTTCTGTGTATGCACTGGAAAGATGGATTTTCCTTTAATGATTTAATTTGACTGGTGTTGCGTCCCAGGGCGTATGCATTTGTGTTTTATAATGTGTAAGTGTCACTCATTGATTTATTGAGTGTGTGTGCTGCCAATGGACCCAACGGCCTGCTGGGAGTTGTAGTTTTGTTGTATGGTTTGTCCAATTTCCTGTGCTCCTCCCTGTCCTCATCTAGGTGATGGGACCTACCAGCTGTTCCTCATCAATGGCAAGAGGATCCAGTATTCAAGCAGAGCCGGAGAGAGAGAGACCGGGAGAGAGTTCTTCTCCCAAGAGCCTGAGACTGGGAGAGAGTTCTTCTCCCAAGAGCCCGAGACTGTTGTGTTACCAGACTTGGAGTGTTGCTCTTGTTGGTGTATGTGAAGCTTAAATGTGTTGTTACGGCTGTAGTGGCAGCTTTGATGTGTTAAGCTTAAACCGAGGTCAACTTAAATGTCTTGTGGCTGTAGTGTACAGCTTTGAATTGCTTGCCCGTTGTTGAGTGTTGGAGCAGTAGGGAGTGGGTGCCATTTTTCTTTTCTCCTGTTTGTTTTTTTTTTTTTTTGTTTGTTTTTTGTTAGTTAGGAAGTAAGGTAAGAGTTGTGTTGTTTATTGTTGTAGGTTAATTAGGTTGTCCTTCTACCGGCTAGTGATCTTTTGTTTGTTTTGGCTTTACCTGCTCCTGAAGAACACGCTTCATTTCTTTTTCTTTTGGAGCTGTTTGTTTAGGATTCTTTTTGCACTGTATTTATCACTTATTGTAAATAAATGTATTGGAAATCTTACTTTGTGGATTGTGTGCTGGGACTCAGTATAGGTTCACTTTTCTTTGTCGCTGTTCATTTTTTGCTTTAAAGTGACTTTCCCTTTTGCCCCTAGAACATGAATTGGGAACATAACACTGGTAACAGTGGGCATTGTGTAGGCTAATTATTCTTATAGAATGTAGTCTTTTCTCTCTCTCTGTTTTGCATGCGTGGTCATAATCATTATTGTTGTTATTATTATTCTATATATATATTTTTTGCCTCTGTCACAGTGTATTCAGTGTATACTGTTCATAGGCAACACCAATAGGTGTCATGTGACACAAAATAAACATATGACCACTGTTGTACAGTATCCATTACTTGGACTATTTAAATGTAGTAATTAAAAAAAAAAAAAAGCCAAAGAGATCGTCGCGCTGCGATGGGTGTATGCCCAGCCAGATCTGCCGATCCGTCTAGCGATCAATGGGTGAGTTCCTGCCTGTCCGCACTCAACGACAAAAGTAAAAGGCGCTCGGCAGCTATTTATACCACAGACTGGACCTGTCTTTCACTTCGACGGTAACTAAAAAAAAATTCAAGCTGCGATTTTTTACGATGGAGATCCTCGCGCGATCGAGTGTAGATTGTGTTGAACACGATAAGAACAAAAAATTCTGCGTTTATTCCTTAAAACAGTCGGCATTTCCCACATTGCTTCTGCTCTGCAGCTGCTATTGGCGCACGTCACTGTCATTAAGCGCCTCCTATTGGCGTAGGTAATGTTTACCTCACGATGATCAAGTATGTAAGGCGAACGGAACGAAACAGTCAAATGAACAATAAATTAACATGGTGAGTAACATTTTATAAACAATATTGTCAATATTGTTTGTTTTCCCTCTATTTTGCTGACTAGAATTTCAAAATAAAGCCCTACCAGAGTCTCAATGCAACAACAGAAAGCGATTGAACCCTGAATTTTGTGAACAGTGACATAATCCTATATAATTATAAATTCAATTGTTATAAGACTTTACAATATTACTGTTTGTTGTTGTATTTTTTTCAAAACTTGAAACTTGTGTGTGTGTGTGTGTGTGTGTGTGTCAGTTGGATTTTTTAATGTTTTTGAAATAAGTCTCATGCGCTCCCCCAGCCTGCATTTATTTGATTAAAATATAGTAGCCTAGGCTATAAACTACAGTATTGTGATCTATTATTTTTATATTTTATAATATATTATAATTGTAACGATCTCATAGCTTTATTTATGCAATTGTAAATACAGTGAAAATCAGAATCAGAAAGAGCTTTATTGCCAAGTATGCTTGCGCATACGAGGAATTTGTCTTGGTGACAGTAGCTTCCAGTACACATACAATATAAAGTGACAAGACAAGTGACAAGTAACATAGGTATAATATATGAATATATGAAAATATATGAATGCCAGATCTGATGCCGCTTTCTGTGTATGCACTGGAAAGATGGATTTTCCTTTAATGATTTAATTTGACTGGTGTTGCGTCCCAGGGCGTATGCATTTGTGTTTTATAATGTGTAAGTGTCACTCATTGATTTATTGAGTGTGTGTGCTGCCAATGGACCCAACGGCCTGCTGGGAGTTGTAGTTTTGTTGTATGGTTTGTCCAATTTCCTGTGCTCCTCCCTGTCCTCATCTAGGTGATGGGACCTACCAGCTGTTCCTCATCAATGGCAAGAGGATCCAGTATTCAAGCAGAGCCGGAGAGAGAGAGACCGGGAGAGAGTTCTTCTCCCAAGAGCCTGAGACTGGGAGAGAGTTCTTCTCCCAAGAGCCCGAGACTGTTGTGTTACCAGACTTGGAGTGTTGCTCTTGTTGGTGTATGTGAAGCTTAAATGTGTTGTTACGGCTGTAGTGGCAGCTTTGATGTGTTAAGCTTAAACCGAGGTCAACTTAAATGTCTTGTGGCTGTAGTGTACAGCTTTGAATTGCTTGCCCGTTGTTGAGTGTTGGAGCAGTAGGGAGTGGGTGCCATTTTTCTTTTCTCCTGTTTGTTTTGTTTTTTTTTTGTTTGTTTTTTGTTAGTTAGGAAGTAAGGTAAGAGTTGTGTTGTTTATTGTTGTAGGTTAATTAGGTTGTCCTTCTACCGGCTAGTGATCTTTTGTTTGTTTTGGCTTTACCTGCTCCTGAAGAACACGCTTCATTTCTTTTTCTTTTGGAGCTGTTTGTTTAGGATTCTTTTTGCACTGTATTTATCACTTATTGTAAATAAATGTATTGGAAATCTTACTTTGTGGATTGTGTGCTGGGACTCAGTATAGGTTCACTTTTCTTTGTCGCTGTTCATTTTTTGCTTTAAAGTGACTTTCCCTTTTGCCCCTAGAACATGAATTGGGAACATAACACTGGTAACAGTGGGCATTGTGTAGGCTAATTATTCTTATAGAATGTAGTCTTTTCTCTCTCTCTGTTTTGCATGCGTGGTCATAATCATTATTGTTGTTATTATTATTCTATATATATATTTTTTGCCTCTGTCACAGTGTATTCAGTGTATACTGTTCATAGGCAACACCAATAGGTGTCATGTGACACAAAATAAACATATGACCACTGTTGTACAGTATCCATTACTTGGACTATTTAAATGTAGTAATTAAAAAAAAAAAAAAGCCAAAAAGATCGTCGCGCTGCGATGGGAGTATGCCCAGCCAGATCTGCCGATCCGTCTAGCGATCAATGGGTGAGTTCCTGCCTGTCCGCACTCAACGACAATAGTAAAGGGCGCTCGGCAGCCATTTATACCACAGACTGGACCTGTCTTTCACTTCGACGGTAACTAAAAAAAAATTCAAGCTGCGATTTTTTACGATGGAGATCATCGCGCGATCGAGTGTAGATTGTGTTGAACACGATAAGAACAAAAAATTCTGCGTTTATTCCTTAAAACAGTCGGCATTTCCCACATTGCTTCTGCTCTGCAGCTGCTATTGGCGCACGTCACTGTCATTAAGCGCCTCCTATTGGCGTAGGTAATGTTTACCTCACGATGATCAAGTATGTAAGGCGAACGGAACGAAACAGTCAAATGAACAATAAATTAACATGGTGAGTAACATTTTATAAACAATATTGTCAATATTGTTTGTTTTCCCTCTATTTTGCTGACTAGAATTTCAAAATAAAGCCCTACCAGAGTCTCAATGCAACAACAGAAAGCGATTGAACCCTGAATTTTGTGAACAGTGACATAATCCTATATAATTATAAATTCAATTGTTATAAGACTTTACAATATTACTGTTTGTTGTTGTATTTTTTTCAAAACTTGAAACTTGTGTGTGTGTGTGTGTGTGTGTGTGTCAGTTGGATTTTTTAATGTTTTTGAAATAAGTCTCATGCGCTCCCCCAGCCTGCATTTATTTGATTAAAATATAGTAGCCTAGGCTATAAACTACAGTATTGTGATCTATTATTTTTATATTTTATAATATATTATAATTGTAACGATCTCATAGCTTTATTTATGCAATTGTAAATACAGTGAAAATCAGAATCAGAAAGAGCTTTATTGCCAAGTATGCTTGCGCATACGAGGAATTTGTCTTGGTGACAGTAGCTTCCAGTACACATACAATATAAAGTGACAAGACAAGTGACAAGTAACATAGGTATAATATATGAATATATGAAAATATATGAATGCCAGATCTGATGCCGCTTTCTGTGTATGCACTGGAAAGATGGATTTTCCTTTAATGATTTAATTTGACTGGTGTTGCGTCCCAGGGCGTATGCATTTGTGTTTTATAATGTGTAAGTGTCACTCATTGATTTATTGAGTGTGTGTGCTGCCAATGGACCCAACGGCCTGCTGGGAGTTGTAGTTTTGTTGTATGGTTTGTCCAATTTCCTGTGCTCCTCCCTGTCCTCATCTAGGTGATGGGACCTACCAGCTGTTCCTCATCAATGGCAAGAGGATCCAGTATTCAAGCAGAGCCGGAGAGAGAGAGACCGGGAGAGAGTTCTTCTCCCAAGAGCCTGAGACTGGGAGAGAGTTCTTCTCCCAAGAGCCCGAGACTGTTGTGTTACCAGACTTGGAGTGTTGCTCTTGTTGGTGTATGTGAAGCTTAAATGTGTTGTTACGGCTGTAGTGGCAGCTTTGATGTGTTAAGCTTAAACCGAGGTCAACTTAAATGTCTTGTGGCTGTAGTGTACAGCTTTGAATTGCTTGCCCGTTGTTGAGTGTTGGAGCAGTAGGGAGTGGGTGCCATTTTTCTTTTCTCCTGTTTGTTTTGTTTTTTTTTTGTTTGTTTTTTGTTAGTTAGGAAGTAAGGTAAGAGTTGTGTTGTTTATTGTTGTAGGTTAATTAGGTTGTCCTTCTACCGGCTAGTGATCTTTTGTTTGTTTTGGCTTTACCTGCTCCTGAAGAACACGCTTCATTTCTTTTTCTTTTGGAGCTGTTTGTTTAGGATTCTTTTTGCACTGTATTTATCACTTATTGTAAATAAATGTATTGGAAATCTTACTTTGTGGATTGTGTGCTGGGACTCAGTATAGGTTCACTTTTCTTTGTCGCTGTTCATTTTTTGCTTTAAAGTGACTTTCCCTTTTGCCCCTAGAACATGAATTGGGAACATAACACTGGTAACAGTGGGCATTGTGTAGGCTAATTATTCTTATAGAATGTAGTCTTTTCTCTCTCTCTGTTTTGCATGCGTGGTCATAATCATTATTGTTGTTATTATTATTCTATATATATATTTTTTGCCTCTGTCACAGTGTATTCAGTGTATACTGTTCATAGGCAACACCAATAGGTGTCATGTGACACAAAATAAACATATGACCACTGTTGTACAGTATCCATTACTTGGACTATTTAAATGTAGTAATTAAAAAAAAAAAAAAGCCAAAAAGATCGTCGCGCTGCGATGGGAGTATGCCCAGCCAGATCTGCCGATCCGTCTAGCGATCAATGGGTGAGTTCCTGCCTGTCCGCACTCAACGACAATAGTAAAGGGCGCTCGGCAGCCATTTATACCACAGACTGGACCTGTCTTTCACTTCGACGGTAACTAAAAAAAAATTCAAGCTGCGATTTTTTACGATGGAGATCATCGCGCGATCGAGTGTAGATTGTGTTGAACACGATAAGAACAAAAAATTCTGCGTTTATTCCTTAAAACAGTCGGCATTTCCCACATTGCTTCTGCTCTGCAGCTGCTATTGGCGCACGTCACTGTCATTAAGCGCCTCCTATTGGCGTAGGTAATGTTTACCTCACGATGATCAAGTATGTAAGGCGAACGGAACGAAACAGTCAAATGAACAATAAATTAACATGGTGAGTAACATTTTATAAACAATATTGTCAATATTGTTTGTTTTCCCTCTATTTTGCTGACTAGAATTTCAAAATAAAGCCCTACCAGAGTCTCAATGCAACAACAGAAAGCGATTGAACCCTGAATTTTGTGAACAGTGACATAATCCTATATAATTATAAATTCAATTGTTATAAGACTTTACAATATTACTGTTTGTTGTTGTATTTTTTTCAAAACTTGAAACTTGTGTGTGTGTGTGTGTGTGTGTGTGTCAGTTGGATTTTTTAATGTTTTTGAAATAAGTCTCATGCGCTCCCCCAGCCTGCATTTATTTGATTAAAATATAGTAGCCTAGGCTATAAACTACAGTATTGTGATCTATTATTTTTATATTTTATAATATATTATAATTGTAACGATCTCATAGCTTTATTTATGCAATTGTAAATACAGTGAAAATCAGAATCAGAAAGAGCTTTATTGCCAAGTATGCTTGCGCATACGAGGAATTTGTCTTGGTGACAGTAGCTTCCAGTACACATACAATATAAAGTGACAAGACAAGTGACAAGTAACATAGGTATAATATATGAATATATGAAAATATATGAATGCCAGATCTGATGCCGCTTTCTGTGTATGCACTGGAAAGATGGATTTTCCTTTAATGATTTAATTTGACTGGTGTTGCGTCCCAGGGCGTATGCATTTGTGTTTTATAATGTGTAAGTGTCACTCATTGATTTATTGAGTGTGTGTGCTGCCAATGGACCCAACGGCCTGCTGGGAGTTGTAGTTTTGTTGTATGGTTTGTCCAATTTCCTGTGCTCCTCCCTGTCCTCATCTAGGTGATGGGACCTACCAGCTGTTCCTCATCAATGGCAAGAGGATCCAGTATTCAAGCAGAGCCGGAGAGAGAGAGACCGGGAGAGAGTTCTTCTCCCAAGAGCCTGAGACTGGGAGAGAGTTCTTCTCCCAAGAGCCCGAGACTGTTGTGTTACCAGACTTGGAGTGTTGCTCTTGTTGGTGTATGTGAAGCTTAAATGTGTTGTTACGGCTGTAGTGGCAGCTTTGATGTGTTAAGCTTAAACCGAGGTCAACTTAAATGTCTTGTGGCTGTAGTGTACAGCTTTGAATTGCTTGCCCGTTGTTGAGTGTTGGAGCAGTAGGGAGTGGGTGCCATTTTTCTTTTCTCCTGTTTGTTTTGTTTTTTTTTTGTTTGTTTTTTGTTAGTTAGGAAGTAAGGTAAGAGTTGTGTTGTTTATTGTTGTAGGTTAATTAGGTTGTCCTTCTACCGGCTAGTGATCTTTTGTTTGTTTTGGCTTTACCTGCTCCTGAAGAACACGCTTCATTTCTTTTTCTTTTGGAGCTGTTTGTTTAGGATTCTTTTTGCACTGTATTTATCACTTATTGTAAATAAATGTATTGGAAATCTTACTTTGTGGATTGTGTGCTGGGACTCAGTATAGGTTCACTTTTCTTTGTCGCTGTTCATTTTTTGCTTTAAAGTGACTTTCCCTTTTGCCCCTAGAACATGAATTGGGAACATAACACTGGTAACAGTGGGCATTGTGTAGGCTAATTATTCTTATAGAATGTAGTCTTTTCTCTCTCTCTGTTTTGCATGCGTGGTCATAATCATTATTGTTGTTATTATTATTCTATATATATATTTTTTGCCTCTGTCACAGTGTATTCAGTGTATACTGTTCATAGGCAACACCAATAGGTGTCATGTGACACAAAATAAACATATGACCACTGTTGTACAGTATCCATTACTTGGACTATTTAAATGTAGTAATTAAAAAAAAAAAAAAGCCAAAAAGATCGTCGCGCTGCGATGGGAGTATGCCCAGCCAGATCTGCCGATCCGTCTAGCGATCAATGGGTGAGTTCCTGCCTGTCCGCACTCAACGACAATAGTAAAGGGCGCTCGGCAGCCATTTATACCACAGACTGGACCTGTCTTTCACTTCGACGGTAACTAAAAAAAAATTCAAGCTGCGATTTTTTACGATGGAGATCATCGCGCGATCGAGTGTAGATTGTGTTGAACACGATAAGAACAAAAAATTCTGCGTTTATTCCTTAAAACAGTCGGCATTTCCCACATTGCTTCTGCTCTGCAGCTGCTATTGGCGCACGTCACTGTCATTAAGCGCCTCCTATTGGCGTAGGTAATGTTTACCTCACGATGATCAAGTATGTAAGGCGAACGGAACGAAACAGTCAAATGAACAATAAATTAACATGGTGAGTAACATTTTATAAACAATATTGTCAATATTGTTTGTTTTCCCTCTATTTTGCTGACTAGAATTTCAAAATAAAGCCCTACCAGAGTCTCAATGCAACAACAGAAAGCGATTGAACCCTGAATTTTGTGAACAGTGACATAATCCTATATAATTATAAATTCAATTGTTATAAGACTTTACAATATTACTGTTTGTTGTTGTATTTTTTTCAAAACTTGAAACTTGTGTGTGTGTGTGTGTGTGTGTCAGTTGGATTTTTTAATGTTTTTGAAATAAGTCTCATGCGCTCCCCCAGCCTGCATTTATTTGATTAAAATATAGTAGCCTAGGCTATAAACTACAGTATTGTGATCTATTATTTTTATATTTTATAATATATTATAATTGTAACGATCTCATAGCTTTATTTATGCAATTGTAAATACAGTGAAAATCAGAATCAGAAAGAGCTTTATTGCCAAGTATGCTTGCGCATACGAGGAATTTGTCTTGGTGACAGTAGCTTCCAGTACACATACAATATAAAGTGACAAGACAAGTGACAAGTAACATAGGTATAATATATGAATATATGAAAATATATGAATGCCAGATCTGATGCCGCTTTCTGTGTATGCACTGGAAAGATGGATTTTCCTTTAATGATTTAATTTGACTGGTGTTGCGTCCCAGGGCGTATGCATTTGTGTTTTATAATGTGTAAGTGTCACTCATTGATTTATTGAGTGTGTGTGCTGCCAATGGACCCAACGGCCTGCTGGGAGTTGTAGTTTTGTTGTATGGTTTGTCCAATTTCCTGTGCTCCTCCCTGTCCTCATCTAGGTGATGGGACCTACCAGCTGTTCCTCATCAATGGCAAGAGGATCCAGTATTCAAGCAGAGCCGGAGAGAGAGAGACCGGGAGAGAGTTCTTCTCCCAAGAGCCTGAGACTGGGAGAGAGTTCTTCTCCCAAGAGCCCGAGACTGTTGTGTTACCAGACTTGGAGTGTTGCTCTTGTTGGTGTATGTGAAGCTTAAATGTGTTGTTACGGCTGTAGTGGCAGCTTTGATGTGTTAAGCTTAAACCGAGGTCAACTTAAATGTCTTGTGGCTGTAGTGTACAGCTTTGAATTGCTTGCCCGTTGTTGAGTGTTGGAGCAGTAGGGAGTGGGTGCCATTTTTCTTTTCTCCTGTTTTTTTTTTTTTTTTTTTGTTTGTTTTTTGTTAGTTAGGAAGTAAGGTAAGAGTTGTGTTGTTTATTGTTGTAGGTTAATTAGGTTGTCCTTCTACCGGCTAGTGATCTTTTGTTTGTTTTGGCTTTACCTGCTCCTGAAGAACACGCTTCATTTCTTTTTCTTTTGGAGCTGTTTGTTTAGGATTCTTTTTGCACTGTATTTATCACTTATTGTAAATAAATGTATTGGAAATCTTACTTTGTGGATTGTGTGCTGGGACTCAGTATAGGTTCACTTTTCTTTGTCGCTGTTCATTTTTTGCTTTAAAGTGACTTTCCCTTTTGCCCCTAGAACATGAATTGGGAACATAACACTGGTAACAGTGGGCATTGTGTAGGCTAATTATTCTTATAGAATGTAGTCTTTTCTCTCTCTCTGTTTTGCATGCGTGGTCATAATCATTATTGTTGTTATTATTATTCTATATATATATTTTTTGCCTCTGTCACAGTGTATTCAGTGTATACTGTTCATAGGCAACACCAATAGGTGTCATGTGACACAAAATAAACATATGACCACTGTTGTACAGTATCCATTACTTGGACTATTTAAATGTAGTAATTAAAAAAAAAAAAAAGCCAAAAAGATCGTCGCGCTGCGATGGGAGTATGCCCAGCCAGATCTGCCGATCCGTCTAGCGATCAATGGGTGAGTTCCTGCCTGTCCGCACTCAACGACAATAGTAAAGGGCGCTCGGCAGCCATTTATACCACAGACTGGACCTGTCTTTCACTTCGACGGTAACTAAAAAAAAATTCAAGCTGCGATTTTTTACGATGGAGATCATCGCGCGATCGAGTGTAGATTGTGTTGAACACGATAAGAACAAAAAATTCTGCGTTTATTCCTTAAAACAGTCGGCATTTCCCACATTGCTTCTGCTCTGCAGCTGCTATTGGCGCACGTCACTGTCATTAAGCGCCTCCTATTGGCGTAGGTAATGTTTACCTCACGATGATCAAGTATGTAAGGCGAACGGAACGAAACAGTCAAATGAACAATAAATTAACATGGTGAGTAACATTTTATAAACAATATTGTCAATATTGTTTGTTTTCCCTCTATTTTGCTGACTAGAATTTCAAAATAAAGCCCTACCAGAGTCTCAATGCAACAACAGAAAGCGATTGAACCCTGAATTTTGTGAACAGTGACATAATCCTATATAATTATAAATTCAATTGTTATAAGACTTTACAATATTACTGTTTGTTGTTGTATTTTTTTCAAAACTTGAAACTTGTGTGTGTGTGTGTGTGTGTGTCAGTTGGATTTTTTAATGTTTTTGAAATAAGTCTCATGCGCTCCCCCAGCCTGCATTTATTTGATTAAAATATAGTAGCCTAGGCTATAAACTACAGTATTGTGATCTATTATTTTTATATTTTATAATATATTATAATTGTAACGATCTCATAGCTTTATTTATGCAATTGTAAATACAGTGAAAATCAGAATCAGAAAGAGCTTTATTGCCAAGTATGCTTGCGCATACGAGGAATTTGTCTTGGTGACAGTAGCTTCCAGTACACATACAATATAAAGTGACAAGACAAGTGACAAGTAACATAGGTATAATATATGAATATATGAAAATATATGAATGCCAGATCTGATGCCGCTTTCTGTGTATGCACTGGAAAGATGGATTTTCCTTTAATGATTTAATTTGACTGGTGTTGCGTCCCAGGGCGTATGCATTTGTGTTTTATAATGTGTAAGTGTCACTCATTGATTTATTGAGTGTGTGTGCTGCCAATGGACCCAACGGCCTGCTGGGAGTTGTAGTTTTGTTGTATGGTTTGTCCAATTTCCTGTGCTCCTCCCTGTCCTCATCTAGGTGATGGGACCTACCAGCTGTTCCTCATCAATGGCAAGAGGATCCAGTATTCAAGCAGAGCCGGAGAGAGAGAGACCGGGAGAGAGTTCTTCTCCCAAGAGCCTGAGACTGGGAGAGAGTTCTTCTCCCAAGAGCCCGAGACTGTTGTGTTACCAGACTTGGAGTGTTGCTCTTGTTGGTGTATGTGAAGCTTAAATGTGTTGTTACGGCTGTAGTGGCAGCTTTGATGTGTTAAGCTTAAACCGAGGTCAACTTAAATGTCTTGTGGCTGTAGTGTACAGCTTTGAATTGCTTGCCCGTTGTTGAGTGTTGGAGCAGTAGGGAGTGGGTGCCATTTTTCTTTTCTCCTGTTTGTTTTGTTTTTTTTTTGTTTGTTTTTTGTTAGTTAGGAAGTAAGGTAAGAGTTGTGTTGTTTATTGTTGTAGGTTAATTAGGTTGTCCTTCTACCGGCTAGTGATCTTTTGTTTGTTTTGGCTTTACCTGCTCCTGAAGAACACGCTTCATTTCTTTTTCTTTTGGAGCTGTTTGTTTAGGATTCTTTTTGCACTGTATTTATCACTTATTGTAAATAAATGTATTGGAAATCTTACTTTGTGGATTGTGTGCTGGGACTCAGTATAGGTTCACTTTTCTTTGTCGCTGTTCATTTTTTGCTTTAAAGTGACTTTCCCTTTTGCCCCTAGAACATGAATTGGGAACATAACACTGGTAACAGTGGGCATTGTGTAGGCTAATTATTCTTATAGAATGTAGTCTTTTCTCTCTCTCTGTTTTGCATGCGTGGTCATAATCATTATTGTTGTTATTATTATTCTATATATATATTTTTTGCCTCTGTCACAGTGTATTCAGTGTATACTGTTCATAGGCAACACCAATAGGTGTCATGTGACACAAAATAAACATATGACCACTGTTGTACAGTATCCATTACTTGGACTATTTAAATGTAGTATTAAAAAAAAAAAAAAGCCAAAAAGATCGTCGCGCTGCGATGGGAGTATGCCCAGCCAGATCTGCCGATCCGTCTAGCGATCAATGGGTGAGTTCCTGCCTGTCCGCACTCAACGACAATAGTAAAGGGCGCTCGGCAGCCATTTATACCACAGACTGGACCTGTCTTTCACTTCGACGGTAACTAAAAAAAAATTCAAGCTGCGATTTTTTACGATGGAGATCCTCGCGCGATCGAGTGTAGATTGTGTTGAACACGATAAGAACAAAAAATTCTGCGTTTATTCCTTAAAACAGTCGGCATTTCCCACATTGCTTCTGCTCTGCAGCTGCTATTGGCGCACGTCACTGTCATTAAGCGCCTCCTATTGGCGTAGGTAATGTTTACCTCACGATGATCAAGTATGTAAGGCGAACGGAACGAAACAGTCAAATGAACAATAAATTAACATGGTGAGTAACATTTTATAAACAATATTGTCAATATTGTTTGTTTTCCCTCTATTTTGCTGACTAGAATTTCAAAATAAAGCCCTACCAGAGTCTCAATGCAACAACAGAAAGCGATTGAACCCTGAATTTTGTGAACAGTGACATAATCCTATATAATTATAAATTCAATTGTTATAAGACTTTACAATATTACTGTTTGTTGTTGTATTTTTTTCAAAACTTGAAACTTGTGTGTGTGTGTGTGTGTGTGTGTCAGTTGGATTTTTTAATGTTTTTGAAATAAGTCTCATGCGCTCCCCCAGCCTGCATTTATTTGATTAAAATATAGTAGCCTAGGCTATAAACTACAGTATTGTGATCTATTATTTTTATATTTTATAATATATTATAATTGTAACGATCTCATAGCTTTATTTATGCAATTGTAAATACAGTGAAAATCAGAATCAGAAAGAGCTTTATTGCCAAGTATGCTTGCGCATACGAGGAATTTGTCTTGGTGACAGTAGCTTCCAGTACACATACAATATAAAGTGACAAGACAAGTGACAAGTAACATAGGTATAATATATGAATATATGAAAATATATGAATGCCAGATCTGATGCCGCTTTCTGTGTATGCACTGGAAAGATGGATTTTCCTTTAATGATTTAATTTGACTGGTGTTGCGTCCCAGGGCGTATGCATTTGTGTTTTATAATGTGTAAGTGTCACTCATTGATTTATTGAGTGTGTGTGCTGCCAATGGACCCAACGGCCTGCTGGGAGTTGTAGTTTTGTTGTATGGTTTGTCCAATTTCCTGTGCTCCTCCCTGTCCTCATCTAGGTGATGGGACCTACCAGCTGTTCCTCATCAATGGCAAGAGGATCCAGTATTCAAGCAGAGCCGGAGAGAGAGAGACCGGGAGAGAGTTCTTCTCCCAAGAGCCTGAGACTGGGAGAGAGTTCTTCTCCCAAGAGCCCGAGACTGTTGTGTTACCAGACTTGGAGTGTTGCTCTTGTTGGTGTATGTGAAGCTTAAATGTGTTGTTACGGCTGTAGTGGCAGCTTTGATGTGTTAAGCTTAAACCGAGGTCAACTTAAATGTCTTGTGGCTGTAGTGTACAGCTTTGAATTGCTTGCCCGTTGTTGAGTGTTGGAGCAGTAGGGAGTGGGTGCCATTTTTCTTTTCTCCTGTTTGTTTTGTTTTTTTTTTGTTTGTTTTTTGTTAGTTAGGAAGTAAGGTAAGAGTTGTGTTGTTTATTGTTGTAGGTTAATTAGGTTGTCCTTCTACCGGCTAGTGATCTTTTGTTTGTTTTGGCTTTACCTGCTCCTGAAGAACACGCTTCATTTCTTTTTCTTTTGGAGCTGTTTGTTTAGGATTCTTTTTGCACTGTATTTATCACTTATTGTAAATAAATGTATTGGAAATCTTACTTTGTGGATTGTGTGCTGGGACTCAGTATAGGTTCACTTTTCTTTGTCGCTGTTCATTTTTTGCTTTAAAGTGACTTTCCCTTTTGCCCCTAGAACATGAATTGGGAACATAACACTGGTAACAGTGGGCATTGTGTAGGCTAATTATTCTTATAGAATGTAGTCTTTTCTCTCTCTCTGTTTTGCATGCGTGGTCATAATCATTATTGTTGTTATTATTATTCTATATATATATTTTTTGCCTCTGTCACAGTGTATTCAGTGTATACTGTTCATAGGCAACACCAATAGGTGTCATGTGACACAAAATAAACATATGACCACTGTTGTACAGTATCCATTACTTGGACTATTTAAATGTAGTATTAAAAAAAAAAAAAAGCCAAAAAGATCGTCGCGCTGCGATGGGAGTATGCCCAGCCAGATCTGCCGATCCGTCTAGCGATCAATGGGTGAGTTCCTGCCTGTCCGCACTCAACGACAATAGTAAAGGGCGCTCGGCAGCCATTTATACCACAGACTGGACCTGTCTTTCACTTCGACGGTAACTAAAAAAAAATTCAAGCTGCGATTTTTTACGATGGAGATCCTCGCGCGATCGAGTGTAGATTGTGTTGAACACGATAAGAACAAAAAATTCTGCGTTTATTCCTTAAAACAGTCGGCATTTCCCACATTGCTTCTGCTCTGCAGCTGCTATTGGCGCACGTCACTGTCATTAAGCGCCTCCTATTGGCGTAGGTAATGTTTACCTCACGATGATCAAGTATGTAAGGCGAACGGAACGAAACAGTCAAATGAACAATAAATTAACATGGTGAGTAACATTTTATAAACAATATTGTCAATATTGTTTGTTTTCCCTCTATTTTGCTGACTAGAATTTCAAAATAAAGCCCTACCAGAGTCTCAATGCAACAACAGAAAGCGATTGAACCCTGAATTTTGTGAACAGTGACATAATCCTATATAATTATAAATTCAATTGTTATAAGACTTTACAATATTACTGTTTGTTGTTGTATTTTTTTCAAAACTTGAAACTTGTGTGTGTGTGTGTGTGTGTGTGTCAGTTGGATTTTTTAATGTTTTTGAAATAAGTCTCATGCGCTCCCCCAGCCTGCATTTATTTGATTAAAATATAGTAGCCTAGGCTATAAACTACAGTATTGTGATCTATTATTTTTATATTTTATAATATATTATAATTGTAACGATCTCATAGCTTTATTTATGCAATTGTAAATACAGTGAAAATCAGAATCAGAAAGAGCTTTATTGCCAAGTATGCTTGCGCATACGAGGAATTTGTCTTGGTGACAGTAGCTTCCAGTACACATACAATATAAAGTGACAAGACAAGTGACAAGTAACATAGGTATAATATATGAATATATGAAAATATATGAATGCCAGATCTGATGCCGCTTTCTGTGTATGCACTGGAAAGATGGATTTTCCTTTAATGATTTAATTTGACTGGTGTTGCGTCCCAGGGCGTATGCATTTGTGTTTTATAATGTGTAAGTGTCACTCATTGATTTATTGAGTGTGTGTGCTGCCAATGGACCCAACGGCCTGCTGGGAGTTGTAGTTTTGTTGTATGGTTTGTCCAATTTCCTGTGCTCCTCCCTGTCCTCATCTAGGTGATGGGACCTACCAGCTGTTCCTCATCAATGGCAAGAGGATCCAGTATTCAAGCAGAGCCGGAGAGAGAGAGACCGGGAGAGAGTTCTTCTCCCAAGAGCCTGAGACTGGGAGAGAGTTCTTCTCCCAAGAGCCCGAGACTGTTGTGTTACCAGACTTGGAGTGTTGCTCTTGTTGGTGTATGTGAAGCTTAAATGTGTTGTTACGGCTGTAGTGGCAGCTTTGATGTGTTAAGCTTAAACCGAGGTCAACTTAAATGTCTTGTGGCTGTAGTGTACAGCTTTGAATTGCTTGCCCGTTGTTGAGTGTTGGAGCAGTAGGGAGTGGGTGCCATTTTTCTTTTCTCCTGTTTGTTTTGTTTTTTTTTTGTTTGTTTTTTGTTAGTTAGGAAGTAAGGTAAGAGTTGTGTTGTTTATTGTTGTAGGTTAATTAGGTTGTCCTTCTACCGGCTAGTGATCTTTTGTTTGTTTTGGCTTTACCTGCTCCTGAAGAACACGCTTCATTTCTTTTTCTTTTGGAGCTGTTTGTTTAGGATTCTTTTTGCACTGTATTTATCACTTATTGTAAATAAATGTATTGGAAATCTTACTTTGTGGATTGTGTGCTGGGACTCAGTATAGGTTCACTTTTCTTTGTCGCTGTTCATTTTTTGCTTTAAAGTGACTTTCCCTTTTGCCCCTAGAACATGAATTGGGAACATAACACTGGTAACAGTGGGCATTGTGTAGGCTAATTATTCTTATAGAATGTAGTCTTTTCTCTCTCTCTGTTTTGCATGCGTGGTCATAATCATTATTGTTGTTATTATTATTCTATATATATATTTTTTGCCTCTGTCACAGTGTATTCAGTGTATACTGTTCATAGGCAACACCAATAGGTGTCATGTGACACAAAATAAACATATGACCACTGTTGTACAGTATCCATTACTTGGACTATTTAAATGTAGTATTAAAAAAAAAAAAAAGCCAAAAAGATCGTCGCGCTGCGATGGGAGTATGCCCAGCCAGATCTGCCGATCCGTCTAGCGATCAATGGGTGAGTTCCTGCCTGTCCGCACTCAACGACAATAGTAAAGGGCGCTCGGCAGCGATTTATACCACAGACTGGACCTGTCTTTCACTTCGACGGTAACTAAAAAAAAATTCAAGCTGCGATTTTTTACGATGGAGATCCTCGCGCGATCGAGTGTAGATTGTGTTGAACACGATAAGAACAAAAAATTCTGCGTTTATTCCTTAAAACAGTCGGCATTTCCCACATTGCTTCTGCTCTGCAGCTGCTATTGGCGCACGTCACTGTCATTAAGCGCCTCCTATTGGCGTAGGTAATGTTTACCTCACGATGATCAAGTATGTAAGGCGAACGGAACGAAACAGTCAAATGAACAATAAATTAACATGGTGAGTAACATTTTATAAACAATATTGTCAATATTGTTTGTTTTCCCTCTATTTTGCTGACTAGAATTTCAAAATAAAGCCCTACCAGAGTCTCAATGCAACAACAGAAAGCGATTGAACCCTGAATTTTGTGAACAGTGACATAATCCTATATAATTATAAATTCAATTGTTATAAGACTTTACAATATTACTGTTTGTTGTTGTATTTTTTTCAAAACTTGAAACTTGTGTGTGTGTGTGTGTGTGTGTGTGTGTGTGTGTGTCAGTTGGATTTTTTAATGTTTTTGAAATAAGTCTCATGCGCTCCCCCAGCCTGCATTTATTTGATTAAAATATAGTAGCCTAGGCTATAAACTACAGTATTGTGATCTATTATTTTTATATTTTATAATATATTATAATTGTAACGATCTCATAGCTTTATTTATGCAATTGTAAATACAGTGAAAATCAGAATCAGAAAGAGCTTTATTGCCAAGTATGCTTGCGCATACGAGGAATTTGTCTTGGTGACAGTAGCTTCCAGTACACATACAATATAAAGTGACAAGACAAGTGACAAGTAACATAGGTATAATATATGAATATATGAAAATATATGAATGCCAGATCTGATGCCGCTTTCTGTGTATGCACTGGAAAGATGGATTTTCCTTTAATGATTTAATTTGACTGGTGTTGCGTCCCAGGGCGTATGCATTTGTGTTTTATAATGTGTAAGTGTCACTCATTGATTTATTGAGTGTGTGTGCTGCCAATGGACCCAACGGCCTGCTGGGAGTTGTAGTTTTGTTGTATGGTTTGTCCAATTTCCTGTGCTCCTCCCTGTCCTCATCTAGGTGATGGGACCTACCAGCTGTTCCTCATCAATGGCAAGAGGATCCAGTATTCAAGCAGAGCCGGAGAGAGAGAGACCGGGAGAGAGTTCTTCTCCCAAGAGCCTGAGACTGGGAGAGAGTTCTTCTCCCAAGAGCCCGAGACTGTTGTGTTACCAGACTTGGAGTGTTGCTCTTGTTGGTGTATGTGAAGCTTAAATGTGTTGTTACGGCTGTAGTGGCAGCTTTGATGTGTTAAGCTTAAACCGAGGTCAACTTAAATGTCTTGTGGCTGTAGTGTACAGCTTTGAATTGCTTGCCCGTTGTTGAGTGTTGGAGCAGTAGGGAGTGGGTGCCATTTTTCTTTTCTCCTGTTTGTTTTGTTTTTTTTTTGTTTGTTTTTTGTTAGTTAGGAAGTAAGGTAAGAGTTGTGTTGTTTATTGTTGTAGGTTAATTAGGTTGTCCTTCTACCGGCTAGTGATCTTTTGTTTGTTTTGGCTTTACCTGCTCCTGAAGAACACGCTTCATTTCTTTTTCTTTTGGAGCTGTTTGTTTAGGATTCTTTTTGCACTGTATTTATCACTTATTGTAAATAAATGTATTGGAAATCTTACTTTGTGTATTGTGTGCTGGGACTCAGTATAGGTTCACTTTTCTTTGTCGCTGTTCATTTTTTGCTTTAAAGTGACTTTCCCTTTTGCCCCTAGAACATGAATTGGGAACATAACACTGGTAACAGTGGGCATTGTGTAGGCTAATTATTCTTATAGAATGTAGTCTTTTCTCTCTCTCTGTTTTGCATGCGTGGTCATAATCATTATTGTTGTTATTATTATTCTATATATATATTTTTTGCCTCTGTCACAGTGTATTCAGTGTATACTGTTCATAGGCAACACCAATAGGTGTCATGTGACACAAAATAAACATATGACCACTGTTGTACAGTATCCATTACTTGGACTATTTAAATGTAGTAATTAAAAAAAAAAAAAAGCCAAAGAGATCGTCGCGCTGCGATGGGTGTATGCCCAGCCAGATCTGCCGATCCGTCTAGCGATCAATGGGTGAGTTCCTGCCTGTCCGCACTCAACGACAAAAGTAAAAGGCGCTCGGCAGCTATTTATACCACAGACTGGACCTGTCTTTCACTTCGACGGTAACTAAAAAAAAATTCAAGCTGCGATTTTTTACGATGGAGATCCTCGCGCGATCGAGTGTAGATTGTGTTGAACACGATAAGAACAAAAAATTCTGCGTTTATTCCTTAAAACAGTCGGCATTTCCCACATTGCTTCTGCTCTGCAGCTGCTATTGGCGCACGTCACTGTCATTAAGCGCCTCCTATTGGCGTAGGTAATGTTTACCTCACGATGATCAAGTATGTAAGGCGAACGGAACGAAACAGTCAAATGAACAATAAATTAACATGGTGAGTAACATTTTATAAACAATATTGTCAATATTGTTTGTTTTCCCTCTATTTTGCTGACTAGAATTTCAAAATAAAGCCCTACCAGAGTCTCAATGCAACAACAGAAAGCGATTGAACCCTGAATTTTGTGAACAGTGACATAATCCTATATAATTATAAATTCAATTGTTATAAGACTTTACAATATTACTGTTTGTTGTTGTATTTTTTTCAAAACTTGAAACTTGTGTGTGTGTGTGTGTGTGTGTGTGTCAGTTGGATTTTTTAATGTTTTTGAAATAAGTCTCATGCGCTCCCCCAGCCTGCATTTATTTGATTAAAATATAGTAGCCTAGGCTATAAACTACAGTATTGTGATCTATTATTTTTATATTTTATAATATATTATAATTGTAACGATCTCATAGCTTTATTTATGCAATTGTAAATACAGTGAAAATCAGAATCAGAAAGAGCTTTATTGCCAAGTATGCTTGCGCATACGAGGAATTTGTCTTGGTGACAGTAGCTTCCAGTACACATACAATATAAAGTGACAAGACAAGTGACAAGTAACATAGGTATAATATATGAATATATGAAAATATATGAATGCCAGATCTGATGCCGCTTTCTGTGTATGCACTGGAAAGATGGATTTTCCTTTAATGATTTAATTTGACTGGTGTTGCGTCCCAGGGCGTATGCATTTGTGTTTTATAATGTGTAAGTGTCACTCATTGATTTATTGAGTGTGTGTGCTGCCAATGGACCCAACGGCCTGCTGGGAGTTGTAGTTTTGTTGTATGGTTTGTCCAATTTCCTGTGCTCCTCCCTGTCCTCATCTAGGTGATGGGACCTACCAGCTGTTCCTCATCAATGGCAAGAGGATCCAGTATTCAAGCAGAGCCGGAGAGAGAGAGACCGGGAGAGAGTTCTTCTCCCAAGAGCCTGAGACTGGGAGAGAGTTCTTCTCCCAAGAGCCCGAGACTGTTGTGTTACCAGACTTGGAGTGTTGCTCTTGTTGGTGTATGTGAAGCTTAAATGTGTTGTTACGGCTGTAGTGGCAGCTTTGATGTGTTAAGCTTAAACCGAGGTCAACTTAAATGTCTTGTGGCTGTAGTGTACAGCTTTGAATTGCTTGCCCGTTGTTGAGTGTTGGAGCAGTAGGGAGTGGGTGCCATTTTTCTTTTCTCCTGTTTGTTTTGTTTTTTTTTTGTTTGTTTTTTGTTAGTTAGGAAGTAAGGTAAGAGTTGTGTTGTTTATTGTTGTAGGTTAATTAGGTTGTCCTTCTACCGGCTAGTGATCTTTTGTTTGTTTTGGCTTTACCTGCTCCTGAAGAACACGCTTCATTTCTTTTTCTTTTGGAGCTGTTTGTTTAGGATTCTTTTTGCACTGTATTTATCACTTATTGTAAATAAATGTATTGGAAATCTTACTTTGTGGATTGTGTGCTGGGACTCAGTATAGGTTCACTTTTCTTTGTCGCTGTTCATTTTTTGCTTTAAAGTGACTTTCCCTTTTGCCCCTAGAACATGAATTGGGAACATAACACTGGTAACAGTGGGCATTGTGTAGGCTAATTATTCTTATAGAATGTAGTCTTTTCTCTCTCTCTGTTTTGCATGCGTGGTCATAATCATTATTGTTGTTATTATTATTCTATATATATATTTTTTGCCTCTGTCACAGTGTATTCAGTGTATACTGTTCATAGGCAACACCAATAGGTGTCATGTGACACAAAATAAACATATGACCACTGTTGTACAGTATCCATTACTTGGACTATTTAAATGTAGTATTAAAAAAAAAAAAAAGCCAAAAAGATCGTCGCGCTGCGATGGGAGTATGCCCAGCCAGATCTGCCGATCCGTCTAGCGATCAATGGGTGAGTTCCTGCCTGTCCGCACTCAACGACAATAGTAAAGGGCGCTCGGCAGCAATTTATACCACAGACTGGACCTGTCTTTCACTTCGACGGTAACTAAAAAAAAATTCAAGCTGCGATTTTTTACGATGGAGATCCTCGCGCGATCGAGTGTAGATTGTGTTGAACACGATAAGAACAAAAAATTCTGCGTTTATTCCTTAAAACAGTCGGCATTTCCCACATTGCTTCTGCTCTGCAGCTGCTATTGGCGCACGTCACTGTCATTAAGCGCCTCCTATTGGCGTAGGTAATGTTTACCTCACGATGATCAAGTATGTAAGGCGAACGGAACGAAACAGTCAAATGAACAATAAATTAACATGGTGAGTAACATTTTATAAACAATATTGTCAATATTGTTTGTTTTCCCTCTATTTTGCTGACTAGAATTTCAAAATAAAGCCCTACCAGAGTCTCAATGCAACAACAGAAAGCGATTGAACCCTGAATTTTGTGAACAGTGACATAATCCTATATAATTATAAATTCAATTGTTATAAGACTTTACAATATTACTGTTTGTTGTTGTATTTTTTTCAAAACTTGAAACTTGTGTGTGTGTGTGTGTGTGTGTGTCAGTTGGATTTTTTAATGTTTTTGAAATAAGTCTCATGCGCTCCCCCAGCCTGCATTTATTTGATTAAAATATAGTAGCCTAGGCTATAAACTACAGTATTGTGATCTATTATTTTTATATTTTATAATATATTATAATTGTAACGATCTCATAGCTTTATTTATGCAATTGTAAATACAGTGAAAATCAGAATCAGAAAGAGCTTTATTGCCAAGTATGCTTGCGCATACGAGGAATTTGTCTTGGTGACAGTAGCTTCCAGTACACATACAATATAAAGTGACAAGACAAGTGACAAGTAACATAGGTATAATATATGAATATATGAAAATATATGAATGCCAGATCTGATGCCGCTTTCTGTGTATGCACTGGAAAGATGGATTTTCCTTTAATGATTTAATTTGACTGGTGTTGCGTCCCAGGGCGTATGCATTTGTGTTTTATAATGTGTAAGTGTCACTCATTGATTTATTGAGTGTGTGTGCTGCCAATGGACCCAACGGCCTGCTGGGAGTTGTAGTTTTGTTGTATGGTTTGTCCAATTTCCTGTGCTCCTCCCTGTCCTCATCTAGGTGATGGGACCTACCAGCTGTTCCTCATCAATGGCAAGAGGATCCAGTATTCAAGCAGAGCCGGAGAGAGAGAGACCGGGAGAGAGTTCTTCTCCCAAGAGCCTGAGACTGGGAGAGAGTTCTTCTCCCAAGAGCCCGAGACTGTTGTGTTACCAGACTTGGAGTGTTGCTCTTGTTGGTGTATGTGAAGCTTAAATGTGTTGTTACGGCTGTAGTGGCAGCTTTGATGTGTTAAGCTTAAACCGAGGTCAACTTAAATGTCTTGTGGCTGTAGTGTACAGCTTTGAATTGCTTGCCCGTTGTTGAGTGTTGGAGCAGTAGGGAGTGGGTGCCATTTTTCTTTTCTCCTGTTTGTTTTGTTTTTTTTTTGTTTGTTTTTTGTTAGTTAGGAAGTAAGGTAAGAGTTGTGTTGTTTATTGTTGTAGGTTAATTAGGTTGTCCTTCTACCGGCTAGTGATCTTTTGTTTGTTTTGGCTTTACCTGCTCCTGAAGAACACGCTTCATTTCTTTTTCTTTTGGAGCTGTTTGTTTAGGATTCTTTTTGCACTGTATTTATCACTTATTGTAAATAAATGTATTGGAAATCTTACTTTGTGGATTGTGTGCTGGGACTCAGTATAGGTTCACTTTTCTTTGTCGCTGTTCATTTTTTGCTTTAAAGTGACTTTCCCTTTTGCCCCTAGAACATGAATTGGGAACATAACACTGGTAACAGTGGGCATTGTGTAGGCTAATTATTCTTATAGAATGTAGTCTTTTCTCTCTCTCTGTTTTGCATGCGTGGTCATAATCATTATTGTTGTTATTATTATTCTATATATATATTTTTTGCCTCTGTCACAGTGTATTCAGTGTATACTGTTCATAGGCAACACCAATAGGTGTCATGTGACACAAAATAAACATATGACCACTGTTGTACAGTATCCATTACTTGGACTATTTAAATGTAGTAATTAAAAAAAAAAAAAAGCCAAAAAGATCGTCGCGCTGCGATGGGAGTATGCCCAGCCAGATCTGCCGATCCGTCTAGCGATCAATGGGTGAGTTCCTGCCTGTCCGCACTCAACGACAATAGTAAAGGGCGCTCGGCAGCCATTTATACCACAGACTGGACCTGTCTTTCACTTCGACGGTAACTAAAAAAAAATTCAAGCTGCGATTTTTTACGATGGAGATCATCGCGCGATCGAGTGTAGATTGTGTTGAACACGATAAGAACAAAAAATTCTGCGTTTATTCCTTAAAACAGTCGGCATTTCCCACATTGCTTCTGCTCTGCAGCTGCTATTGGCGCACGTCACTGTCATTAAGCGCCTCCTATTGGCGTAGGTAATGTTTACCTCACGATGATCAAGTATGTAAGGCGAACGGAACGAAACAGTCAAATGAACAATAAATTAACATGGTGAGTAACATTTTATAAACAATATTGTCAATATTGTTTGTTTTCCCTCTATTTTGCTGACTAGAATTTCAAAATAAAGCCCTACCAGAGTCTCAATGCAACAACAGAAAGCGATTGAACCCTGAATTTTGTGAACAGTGACATAATCCTATATAATTATAAATTCAATTGTTATAAGACTTTACAATATTACTGTTTGTTGTTGTATTTTTTTCAAAACTTGAAACTTGTGTGTGTGTGTGTGTGTGTGTCAGTTGGATTTTTTAATGTTTTTGAAATAAGTCTCATGCGCTCCCCCAGCCTGCATTTATTTGATTAAAATATAGTAGCCTAGGCTATAAACTACAGTATTGTGATCTATTATTTTTATATTTTATAATATATTATAATTGTAACGATCTCATAGCTTTATTTATGCAATTGTAAATACAGTGAAAATCAGAATCAGAAAGAGCTTTATTGCCAAGTATGCTTGCGCATACGAGGAATTTGTCTTGGTGACAGTAGCTTCCAGTACACATACAATATAAAGTGACAAGACAAGTGACAAGTAACATAGGTATAATATATGAATATATGAAAATATATGAATGCCAGATCTGATGCCGCTTTCTGTGTATGCACTGGAAAGATGGATTTTCCTTTAATGATTTAATTTGACTGGTGTTGCGTCCCAGGGCGTATGCATTTGTGTTTTATAATGTGTAAGTGTCACTCATTGATTTATTGAGTGTGTGTGCTGCCAATGGACCCAACGGCCTGCTGGGAGTTGTAGTTTTGTTGTATGGTTTGTCCAATTTCCTGTGCTCCTCCCTGTCCTCATCTAGGTGATGGGACCTACCAGCTGTTCCTCATCAATGGCAAGAGGATCCAGTATTCAAGCAGAGCCGGAGAGAGAGAGACCGGGAGAGAGTTCTTCTCCCAAGAGCCTGAGACTGGGAGAGAGTTCTTCTCCCAAGAGCCCGAGACTGTTGTGTTACCAGACTTGGAGTGTTGCTCTTGTTGGTGTATGTGAAGCTTAAATGTGTTGTTACGGCTGTAGTGGCAGCTTTGATGTGTTAAGCTTAAACCGAGGTCAACTTAAATGTCTTGTGGCTGTAGTGTACAGCTTTGAATTGCTTGCCCGTTGTTGAGTGTTGGAGCAGTAGGGAGTGGGTGCCATTTTTCTTTTCTCCTGTTTGTTTTGTTTTTTTTTTGTTTGTTTTTTGTTAGTTAGGAAGTAAGGTAAGAGTTGTGTTGTTTATTGTTGTAGGTTAATTAGGTTGTCCTTCTACCGGCTAGTGATCTTTTGTTTGTTTTGGCTTTACCTGCTCCTGAAGAACACGCTTCATTTCTTTTTCTTTTGGAGCTGTTTGTTTAGGATTCTTTTTGCACTGTATTTATCACTTATTGTAAATAAATGTATTGGAAATCTTACTTTGTGGATTGTGTGCTGGGACTCAGTATAGGTTCACTTTTCTTTGTCGCTGTTCATTTTTTGCTTTAAAGTGACTTTCCCTTTTGCCCCTAGAACATGAATTGGGAACATAACACTGGTAACAGTGGGCATTGTGTAGGCTAATTATTCTTATAGAATGTAGTCTTTTCTCTCTCTCTGTTTTGCATGCGTGGTCATAATCATTATTGTTGTTATTATTATTCTATATATATATTTTTTGCCTCTGTCACAGTGTATTCAGTGTATACTGTTCATAGGCAACACCAATAGGTGTCATGTGACACAAAATAAACATATGACCACTGTTGTACAGTATCCATTACTTGGACTATTTAAATGTAGTAATTAAAAAAAAAAAAAAGCCAAAAAGATCGTCGCGCTGCGATGGGAGTATGCCCAGCCAGATCTGCCGATCCGTCTAGCGATCAATGGGTGAGTTCCTGCCTGTCCGCACTCAACGACAATAGTAAAGGGCGCTCGGCAGCCATTTATACCACAGACTGGACCTGTCTTTCACTTCGACGGTAACTAAAAAAAAATTCAAGCTGCGATTTTTTACGATGGAGATCATCGCGCGATCGAGTGTAGATTGTGTTGAACACGATAAGAACAAAAAATTCTGCGTTTATTCCTTAAAACAGTCGGCATTTCCCACATTGCTTCTGCTCTGCAGCTGCTATTGGCGCACGTCACTGTCATTAAGCGCCTCCTATTGGCGTAGGTAATGTTTACCTCACGATGATCAAGTATGTAAGGCGAACGGAACGAAACAGTCAAATGAACAATAAATTAACATGGTGAGTAACATTTTATAAACAATATTGTCAATATTGTTTGTTTTCCCTCTATTTTGCTGACTAGAATTTCAAAATAAAGCCCTACCAGAGTCTCAATGCAACAACAGAAAGCGATTGAACCCTGAATTTTGTGAACAGTGACATAATCCTATATAATTATAAATTCAATTGTTATAAGACTTTACAATATTACTGTTTGTTGTTGTATTTTTTTCAAAACTTGAAACTTGTGTGTGTGTGTGTGTGTGTGTCAGTTGGATTTTTTAATGTTTTTGAAATAAGTCTCATGCGCTCCCCCAGCCTGCATTTATTTGATTAAAATATAGTAGCCTAGGCTATAAACTACAGTATTGTGATCTATTATTTTTATATTTTATAATATATTATAATTGTAACGATCTCATAGCTTTATTTATGCAATTGTAAATACAGTGAAAATCAGAATCAGAAAGAGCTTTATTGCCAAGTATGCTTGCGCATACGAGGAATTTGTCTTGGTGACAGTAGCTTCCAGTACACATACAATATAAAGTGACAAGACAAGTGACAAGTAACATAGGTATAATATATGAATATATGAAAATATATGAATGCCAGATCTGATGCCGCTTTCTGTGTATGCACTGGAAAGATGGATTTTCCTTTAATGATTTAATTTGACTGGTGTTGCGTCCCAGGGCGTATGCATTTGTGTTTTATAATGTGTAAGTGTCACTCATTGATTTATTGAGTGTGTGTGCTGCCAATGGACCCAACGGCCTGCTGGGAGTTGTAGTTTTGTTGTATGGTTTGTCCAATTTCCTGTGCTCCTCCCTGTCCTCATCTAGGTGATGGGACCTACCAGCTGTTCCTCATCAATGGCAAGAGGATCCAGTATTCAAGCAGAGCCGGAGAGAGAGAGACCGGGAGAGAGTTCTTCTCCCAAGAGCCTGAGACTGGGAGAGAGTTCTTCTCCCAAGAGCCCGAGACTGTTGTGTTACCAGACTTGGAGTGTTGCTCTTGTTGGTGTATGTGAAGCTTAAATGTGTTGTTACGGCTGTAGTGGCAGCTTTGATGTGTTAAGCTTAAACCGAGGTCAACTTAAATGTCTTGTGGCTGTAGTGTACAGCTTTGAATTGCTTGCCCGTTGTTGAGTGTTGGAGCAGTAGGGAGTGGGTGCCATTTTTCTTTTCTCCTGTTTGTTTTGTTTTTTTTTTGTTTGTTTTTTGTTAGTTAGGAAGTAAGGTAAGAGTTGTGTTGTTTATTGTTGTAGGTTAATTAGGTTGTCCTTCTACCGGCTAGTGATCTTTTGTTTGTTTTGGCTTTACCTGCTCCTGAAGAACACGCTTCATTTCTTTTTCTTTTGGAGCTGTTTGTTTAGGATTCTTTTTGCACTGTATTTATCACTTATTGTAAATAAATGTATTGGAAATCTTACTTTGTGGATTGTGTGCTGGGACTCAGTATAGGTTCACTTTTCTTTGTCGCTGTTCATTTTTTGCTTTAAAGTGACTTTCCCTTTTGCCCCTAGAACATGAATTGGGAACATAACACTGGTAACAGTGGGCATTGTGTAGGCTAATTATTCTTATAGAATGTAGTCTTTTCTCTCTCTCTGTTTTGCATGCGTGGTCATAATCATTATTGTTGTTATTATTATTCTATATATATATTTTTTGCCTCTGTCACAGTGTATTCAGTGTATACTGTTCATAGGCAACACCAATAGGTGTCATGTGACACAAAATAAACATATGACCACTGTTGTACAGTATCCATTACTTGGACTATTTAAATGTAGTAATTAAAAAAAAAAAAAAGCCAAAGAGATCGTCGCGCTGCGATGGGTGTATGCCCAGCCAGATCTGCCGATCCGTCTAGCGATCAATGGGTGAGTTCCTGCCTGTCCGCACTCAACGACAAAAGTAAAAGGCGCTCGGCAGCCATTTATACCACAGACTGGACCTGTCTTTCACTTCGACGGTAACTAAAAAAAAATTCAAGCTGCGATTTTTTACGATGGAGATCCTCGCGCGATCGAGTGTAGATTGTGTTGAACACGATAAGAACAAAAAATTCTGCGTTTATTCCTTAAAACAGTCGGCATTTCCCACATTGCTTCTGCTCTGCAGCTGCTATTGGCGCACGTCACTGTCATTAAGCGCCTCCTATTGGCGTAGGTAATGTTTACCTCACGATGATCAAGTATGTAAGGCGAACGGAACGAAACAGTCAAATGAACAATAAATTAACATGGTGAGTAACATTTTATAAACAATATTGTCAATATTGTTTGTTTTCCCTCTATTTTGCTGACTAGAATTTCAAAATAAAGCCCTACCAGAGTCTCAATGCAACAACAGAAAGCGATTGAACCCTGAATTTTGTGAACAGTGACATAATCCTATATAATTATAAATTCAATTGTTATAAGACTTTACAATATTACTGTTTGTTGTTGTATTTTTTTCAAAACTTGAAACTTGTGTGTGTGTGTGTGTGTGTGTGTGTCAGTTGGATTTTTTAATGTTTTTGAAATAAGTCTCATGCGCTCCCCCAGCCTGCATTTATTTGATTAAAATATAGTAGCCTAGGCTATAAACTACAGTATTGTGATCTATTATTTTTATATTTTATAATATATTATAATTGTAACGATCTCATAGCTTTATTTATGCAATTGTAAATACAGTGAAAATCAGAATCAGAAAGAGCTTTATTGCCAAGTATGCTTGCGCATACGAGGAATTTGTCTTGGTGACAGTAGCTTCCAGTACACATACAATATAAAGTGACAAGACAAGTGACAAGTAACATAGGTATAATATATGAATATATGAAAATATATGAATGCCAGATCTGATGCCGCTTTCTGTGTATGCACTGGAAAGATGGATTTTCCTTTAATGATTTAATTTGACTGGTGTTGCGTCCCAGGGCGTATGCATTTGTGTTTTATAATGTGTAAGTGTCACTCATTGATTTATTGAGTGTGTGTGCTGCCAATGGACCCAACGGCCTGCTGGGAGTTGTAGTTTTGTTGTATGGTTTGTCCAATTTCCTGTGCTCCTCCCTGTCCTCATCTAGGTGATGGGACCTACCAGCTGTTCCTCATCAATGGCAAGAGGATCCAGTATTCAAGCAGAGCCGGAGAGAGAGAGACCGGGAGAGAGTTCTTCTCCCAAGAGCCTGAGACTGGGAGAGAGTTCTTCTCCCAAGAGCCCGAGACTGTTGTGTTACCAGACTTGGAGTGTTGCTCTTGTTGGTGTATGTGAAGCTTAAATGTGTTGTTACGGCTGTAGTGGCAGCTTTGATGTGTTAAGCTTAAACCGAGGTCAACTTAAATGTCTTGTGGCTGTAGTGTACAGCTTTGAATTGCTTGCCCGTTGTTGAGTGTTGGAGCAGTAGGGAGTGGGTGCCATTTTTCTTTTCTCCTGTTTGTTTTGTTTTTTTTTTGTTTGTTTTTTGTTAGTTAGGAAGTAAGGTAAGAGTTGTGTTGTTTATTGTTGTAGGTTAATTAGGTTGTCCTTCTACCGGCTAGTGATCTTTTGTTTGTTTTGGCTTTACCTGCTCCTGAAGAACACGCTTCATTTCTTTTTCTTTTGGAGCTGTTTGTTTAGGATTCTTTTTGCACTGTATTTATCACTTATTGTAAATAAATGTATTGGAAATCTTACTTTGTGGATTGTGTGCTGGGACTCAGTATAGGTTCACTTTTCTTTGTCGCTGTTCATTTTTTGCTTTAAAGTGACTTTCCCTTTTGCCCCTAGAACATGAATTGGGAACATAACACTGGTAACAGTGGGCATTGTGTAGGCTAATTATTCTTATAGAATGTAGTCTTTTCTCTCTCTCTGTTTTGCATGCGTGGTCATAATCATTATTGTTGTTATTATTATTCTATATATATATTTTTTGCCTCTGTCACAGTGTATTCAGTGTATACTGTTCATAGGCAACACCAATAGGTGTCATGTGACACAAAATAAACATATGACCACTGTTGTACAGTATCCATTACTTGGACTATTTAAATGTAGTATTAAAAAAAAAAAAAAGCCAAAAAGATCGTCGCGCTGCGATGGGAGTATGCCCAGCCAGATCTGCCGATCCGTCTAGCGATCAATGGGTGAGTTCCTGCCTGTCCGCACTCAACGACAATAGTAAAGGGCGCTCGGCAGCCATTTATACCACAGACTGGACCTGTCTTTCACTTCGACGGTAACTAAAAAAAAATTCAAGCTGCGATTTTTTACGATGGAGATCCTCGCGCGATCGAGTGTAGATTGTGTTGAACACGATAAGAACAAAAAATTCTGCGTTTATTCCTTAAAACAGTCGGCATTTCCCACATTGCTTCTGCTCTGCAGCTGCTATTGGCGCACGTCACTGTCATTAAGCGCCTCCTATTGGCGTAGGTAATGTTTACCTCACGATGATCAAGTATGTAAGGCGAACGGAACGAAACAGTCAAATGAACAATAAATTAACATGGTGAGTAACATTTTATAAACAATATTGTCAATATTGTTTGTTTTCCCTCTATTTTGCTGACTAGAATTTCAAAATAAAGCCCTACCAGAGTCTCAATGCAACAACAGAAAGCGATTGAACCCTGAATTTTGTGAACAGTGACATAATCCTATATAATTATAAATTCAATTGTTATAAGACTTTACAATATTACTGTTTGTTGTTGTATTTTTTTCAAAACTTGAAACTTGTGTGTGTGTGTGTGTGTGTGTGTGTCAGTTGGATTTTTTAATGTTTTTGAAATAAGTCTCATGCGCTCCCCCAGCCTGCATTTATTTGATTAAAATATAGTAGCCTAGGCTATAAACTACAGTATTGTGATCTATTATTTTTATATTTTATAATATATTATAATTGTAACGATCTCATAGCTTTATTTATGCAATTGTAAATACAGTGAAAATCAGAATCAGAAAGAGCTTTATTGCCAAGTATGCTTGCGCATACGAGGAATTTGTCTTGGTGACAGTAGCTTCCAGTACACATACAATATAAAGTGACAAGACAAGTGACAAGTAACATAGGTATAATATATGAATATATGAAAATATATGAATGCCAGATCTGATGCCGCTTTCTGTGTATGCACTGGAAAGATGGATTTTCCTTTAATGATTTAATTTGACTGGTGTTGCGTCCCAGGGCGTATGCATTTGTGTTTTATAATGTGTAAGTGTCACTCATTGATTTATTGAGTGTGTGTGCTGCCAATGGACCCAACGGCCTGCTGGGAGTTGTAGTTTTGTTGTATGGTTTGTCCAATTTCCTGTGCTCCTCCCTGTCCTCATCTAGGTGATGGGACCTACCAGCTGTTCCTCATCAATGGCAAGAGGATCCAGTATTCAAGCAGAGCCGGAGAGAGAGAGACCGGGAGAGAGTTCTTCTCCCAAGAGCCTGAGACTGGGAGAGAGTTCTTCTCCCAAGAGCCCGAGACTGTTGTGTTACCAGACTTGGAGTGTTGCTCTTGTTGGTGTATGTGAAGCTTAAATGTGTTGTTACGGCTGTAGTGGCAGCTTTGATGTGTTAAGCTTAAACCGAGGTCAACTTAAATGTCTTGTGGCTGTAGTGTACAGCTTTGAATTGCTTGCCCGTTGTTGAGTGTTGGAGCAGTAGGGAGTGGGTGCCATTTTTCTTTTCTCCTGTTTGTTTTGTTTTTTTTTTGTTTGTTTTTTGTTAGTTAGGAAGTAAGGTAAGAGTTGTGTTGTTTATTGTTGTAGGTTAATTAGGTTGTCCTTCTACCGGCTAGTGATCTTTTGTTTGTTTTGGCTTTACCTGCTCCTGAAGAACACGCTTCATTTCTTTTTCTTTTGGAGCTGTTTGTTTAGGATTCTTTTTGCACTGTATTTATCACTTATTGTAAATAAATGTATTGGAAATCTTACTTTGTGGATTGTGTGCTGGGACTCAGTATAGGTTCACTTTTCTTTGTCGCTGTTCATTTTTTGCTTTAAAGTGACTTTCCCTTTTGCCCCTAGAACATGAATTGGGAACATAACACTGGTAACAGTGGGCATTGTGTAGGCTAATTATTCTTATAGAATGTAGTCTTTTCTCTCTCTCTGTTTTGCATGCGTGGTCATAATCATTATTGTTGTTATTATTATTCTATATATATATTTTTTGCCTCTGTCACAGTGTATTCAGTGTATACTGTTCATAGGCAACACCAATAGGTGTCATGTGACACAAAATAAACATATGACCACTGTTGTACAGTATCCATTACTTGGACTATTTAAATGTAGTATTAAAAAAAAAAAAAAGCCAAAAAGATCGTCGCGCTGCGATGGGAGTATGCCCAGCCAGATCTGCCGATCCGTCTAGCGATCAATGGGTGAGTTCCTGCCTGTCCGCACTCAACGACAATAGTAAAGGGCGCTCGGCAGCCATTTATACCACAGACTGGACCTGTCTTTCACTTCGACGGTAACTAAAAAAAAATTCAAGCTGCGATTTTTTACGATGGAGATCCTCGCGCGATCGAGTGTAGATTGTGTTGAACACGATAAGAACAAAAAATTCTGCGTTTATTCCTTAAAACAGTCGGCATTTCCCACATTGCTTCTGCTCTGCAGCTGCTATTGGCGCACGTCACTGTCATTAAGCGCCTCCTATTGGCGTAGGTAATGTTTACCTCACGATGATCAAGTATGTAAGGCGAACGGAACGAAACAGTCAAATGAACAATAAATTAACATGGTGAGTAACATTTTATAAACAATATTGTCAATATTGTTTGTTTTCCCTCTATTTTGCTGACTAGAATTTCAAAATAAAGCCCTACCAGAGTCTCAATGCAACAACAGAAAGCGATTGAACCCTGAATTTTGTGAACAGTGACATAATCCTATATAATTATAAATTCAATTGTTATAAGACTTTACAATATTACTGTTTGTTGTTGTATTTTTTTCAAAACTTGAAACTTGTGTGTGTGTGTGTGTGTGTGTGTGTCAGTTGGATTTTTTAATGTTTTTGAAATAAGTCTCATGCGCTCCCCCAGCCTGCATTTATTTGATTAAAATATAGTAGCCTAGGCTATAAACTACAGTATTGTGATCTATTATTTTTATATTTTATAATATATTATAATTGTAACGATCTCATAGCTTTATTTATGCAATTGTAAATACAGTGAAAATCAGAATCAGAAAGAGCTTTATTGCCAAGTATGCTTGCGCATACGAGGAATTTGTCTTGGTGACAGTAGCTTCCAGTACACATACAATATAAAGTGACAAGACAAGTGACAAGTAACATAGGTATAATATATGAATATATGAAAATATATGAATGCCAGATCTGATGCCGCTTTCTGTGTATGCACTGGAAAGATGGATTTTCCTTTAATGATTTAATTTGACTGGTGTTGCGTCCCAGGGCGTATGCATTTGTGTTTTATAATGTGTAAGTGTCACTCATTGATTTATTGAGTGTGTGTGCTGCCAATGGACCCAACGGCCTGCTGGGAGTTGTAGTTTTGTTGTATGGTTTGTCCAATTTCCTGTGCTCCTCCCTGTCCTCATCTAGGTGATGGGACCTACCAGCTGTTCCTCATCAATGGCAAGAGGATCCAGTATTCAAGCAGAGCCGGAGAGAGAGAGACCGGGAGAGAGTTCTTCTCCCAAGAGCCTGAGACTGGGAGAGAGTTCTTCTCCCAAGAGCCCGAGACTGTTGTGTTACCAGACTTGGAGTGTTGCTCTTGTTGGTGTATGTGAAGCTTAAATGTGTTGTTACGGCTGTAGTGGCAGCTTTGATGTGTTAAGCTTAAACCGAGGTCAACTTAAATGTCTTGTGGCTGTAGTGTACAGCTTTGAATTGCTTGCCCGTTGTTGAGTGTTGGAGCAGTAGGGAGTGGGTGCCATTTTTCTTTTCTCCTGTTTGTTTTGTTTTTTTTTTGTTTGTTTTTTGTTAGTTAGGAAGTAAGGTAAGAGTTGTGTTGTTTATTGTTGTAGGTTAATTAGGTTGTCCTTCTACCGGCTAGTGATCTTTTGTTTGTTTTGGCTTTACCTGCTCCTGAAGAACACGCTTCATTTCTTTTTCTTTTGGAGCTGTTTGTTTAGGATTCTTTTTGCACTGTATTTATCACTTATTGTAAATAAATGTATTGGAAATCTTACTTTGTGGATTGTGTGCTGGGACTCAGTATAGGTTCACTTTTCTTTGTCGCTGTTCATTTTTTGCTTTAAAGTGACTTTCCCTTTTGCCCCTAGAACATGAATTGGGAACATAACACTGGTAACAGTGGGCATTGTGTAGGCTAATTATTCTTATAGAATGTAGTCTTTTCTCTCTCTCTGTTTTGCATGCGTGGTCATAATCATTATTGTTGTTATTATTATTCTATATATATATTTTTTGCCTCTGTCACAGTGTATTCAGTGTATACTGTTCATAGGCAACACCAATAGGTGTCATGTGACACAAAATAAACATATGACCACTGTTGTACAGTATCCATTACTTGGACTATTTAAATGTAGTATTAAAAAAAAAAAAAAGCCAAAAAGATCGTCGCGCTGCGATGGGAGTATGCCCAGCCAGATCTGCCGATCCGTCTAGCGATCAATGGGTGAGTTCCTGCCTGTCCGCACTCAACGACAATAGTAAAGGGCGCTCGGCAGCCATTTATACCACAGACTGGACCTGTCTTTCACTTCGACGGTAACTAAAAAAAAATTCAAGCTGCGATTTTTTACGATGGAGATCCTCGCGCGATCGAGTGTAGATTGTGTTGAACACGATAAGAACAAAAAATTCTGCGTTTATTCCTTAAAACAGTCGGCATTTCCCACATTGCTTCTGCTCTGCAGCTGCTATTGGCGCACGTCACTGTCATTAAGCGCCTCCTATTGGCGTAGGTAATGTTTACCTCACGATGATCAAGTATGTAAGGCGAACGGAACGAAACAGTCAAATGAACAATAAATTAACATGGTGAGTAACATTTTATAAACAATATTGTCAATATTGTTTGTTTTCCCTCTATTTTGCTGACTAGAATTTCAAAATAAAGCCCTACCAGAGTCTCAATGCAACAACAGAAAGCGATTGAACCCTGAATTTTGTGAACAGTGACATAATCCTATATAATTATAAATTCAATTGTTATAAGACTTTACAATATTACTGTTTGTTGTTGTATTTTTTTCAAAACTTGAAACTTGTGTGTGTGTGTGTGTGTGTGTGTGTCAGTTGGATTTTTTAATGTTTTTGAAATAAGTCTCATGCGCTCCCCCAGCCTGCATTTATTTGATTAAAATATAGTAGCCTAGGCTATAAACTACAGTATTGTGATCTATTATTTTTATATTTTATAATATATTATAATTGTAACGATCTCATAGCTTTATTTATGCAATTGTAAATACAGTGAAAATCAGAATCAGAAAGAGCTTTATTGCCAAGTATGCTTGCGCATACGAGGAATTTGTCTTGGTGACAGTAGCTTCCAGTACACATACAATATAAAGTGACAAGACAAGTGACAAGTAACATAGGTATAATATATGAATATATGAAAATATATGAATGCCAGATCTGATGCCGCTTTCTGTGTATGCACTGGAAAGATGGATTTTCCTTTAATGATTTAATTTGACTGGTGTTGCGTCCCAGGGCGTATGCATTTGTGTTTTATAATGTGTAAGTGTCACTCATTGATTTATTGAGTGTGTGTGCTGCCAATGGACCCAACGGCCTGCTGGGAGTTGTAGTTTTGTTGTATGGTTTGTCCAATTTCCTGTGCTCCTCCCTGTCCTCATCTAGGTGATGGGACCTACCAGCTGTTCCTCATCAATGGCAAGAGGATCCAGTATTCAAGCAGAGCCGGAGAGAGAGAGACCGGGAGAGAGTTCTTCTCCCAAGAGCCTGAGACTGGGAGAGAGTTCTTCTCCCAAGAGCCCGAGACTGTTGTGTTACCAGACTTGGAGTGTTGCTCTTGTTGGTGTATGTGAAGCTTAAATGTGTTGTTACGGCTGTAGTGGCAGCTTTGATGTGTTAAGCTTAAACCGAGGTCAACTTAAATGTCTTGTGGCTGTAGTGTACAGCTTTGAATTGCTTGCCCGTTGTTGAGTGTTGGAGCAGTAGGGAGTGGGTGCCATTTTTCTTTTCTCCTGTTTGTTTTGTTTTTTTTTTGTTTGTTTTTTGTTAGTTAGGAAGTAAGGTAAGAGTTGTGTTGTTTATTGTTGTAGGTTAATTAGGTTGTCCTTCTACCGGCTAGTGATCTTTTGTTTGTTTTGGCTTTACCTGCTCCTGAAGAACACGCTTCATTTCTTTTTCTTTTGGAGCTGTTTGTTTAGGATTCTTTTTGCACTGTATTTATCACTTATTGTAAATAAATGTATTGGAAATCTTACTTTGTGGATTGTGTGCTGGGACTCAGTATAGGTTCACTTTTCTTTGTCGCTGTTCATTTTTTGCTTTAAAGTGACTTTCCCTTTTGCCCCTAGAACATGAATTGGGAACATAACACTGGTAACAGTGGGCATTGTGTAGGCTAATTATTCTTATAGAATGTAGTCTTTTCTCTCTCTCTGTTTTGCATGCGTGGTCATAATCATTATTGTTGTTATTATTATTCTATATATATATTTTTTGCCTCTGTCACAGTGTATTCAGTGTATACTGTTCATAGGCAACACCAATAGGTGTCATGTGACACAAAATAAACATATGACCACTGTTGTACAGTATCCATTACTTGGACTATTTAAATGTAGTATTAAAAAAAAAAAAAAGCCAAAAAGATCGTCGCGCTGCGATGGGAGTATGCCCAGCCAGATCTGCCGATCCGTCTAGCGATCAATGGGTGAGTTCCTGCCTGTCCGCACTCAACGACAATAGTAAAGGGCGCTCGGCAGCCATTTATACCACAGACTGGACCTGTCTTTCACTTCGACGGTAACTAAAAAAAAATTCAAGCTGCGATTTTTTACGATGGAGATCCTCGCGCGATCGAGTGTAGATTGTGTTGAACACGATAAGAACAAAAAATTCTGCGTTTATTCCTTAAAACAGTCGGCATTTCCCACATTGCTTCTGCTCTGCAGCTGCTATTGGCGCACGTCACTGTCATTAAGCGCCTCCTATTGGCGTAGGTAATGTTTACCTCACGATGATCAAGTATGTAAGGCGAACGGAACGAAACAGTCAAATGAACAATAAATTAACATGGTGAGTAACATTTTATAAACAATATTGTCAATATTGTTTGTTTTCCCTCTATTTTGCTGACTAGAATTTCAAAATAAAGCCCTACCAGAGTCTCAATGCAACAACAGAAAGCGATTGAACCCTGAATTTTGTGAACAGTGACATAATCCTATATAATTATAAATTCAATTGTTATAAGACTTTACAATATTACTGTTTGTTGTTGTATTTTTTTCAAAACTTGAAACTTGTGTGTGTGTGTGTGTGTGTGTGTGTCAGTTGGATTTTTTAATGTTTTTGAAATAAGTCTCATGCGCTCCCCCAGCCTGCATTTATTTGATTAAAATATAGTAGCCTAGGCTATAAACTACAGTATTGTGATCTATTATTTTTATATTTTATAATATATTATAATTGTAACGATCTCATAGCTTTATTTATGCAATTGTAAATACAGTGAAAATCAGAATCAGAAAGAGCTTTATTGCCAAGTATGCTTGCGCATACGAGGAATTTGTCTTGGTGACAGTAGCTTCCAGTACACATACAATATAAAGTGACAAGACAAGTGACAAGTAACATAGGTATAATATATGAATATATGAAAATATATGAATGCCAGATCTGATGCCGCTTTCTGTGTATGCACTGGAAAGATGGATTTTCCTTTAATGATTTAATTTGACTGGTGTTGCGTCCCAGGGCGTATGCATTTGTGTTTTATAATGTGTAAGTGTCACTCATTGATTTATTGAGTGTGTGTGCTGCCAATGGACCCAACGGCCTGCTGGGAGTTGTAGTTTTGTTGTATGGTTTGTCCAATTTCCTGTGCTCCTCCCTGTCCTCATCTAGGTGATGGGACCTACCAGCTGTTCCTCATCAATGGCAAGAGGATCCAGTATTCAAGCAGAGCCGGAGAGAGAGAGACCGGGAGAGAGTTCTTCTCCCAAGAGCCTGAGACTGGGAGAGAGTTCTTCTCCCAAGAGCCCGAGACTGTTGTGTTACCAGACTTGGAGTGTTGCTCTTGTTGGTGTATGTGAAGCTTAAATGTGTTGTTACGGCTGTAGTGGCAGCTTTGATGTGTTAAGCTTAAACCGAGGTCAACTTAAATGTCTTGTGGCTGTAGTGTACAGCTTTGAATTGCTTGCCCGTTGTTGAGTGTTGGAGCAGTAGGGAGTGGGTGCCATTTTTCTTTTCTCCTGTTTGTTTTGTTTTTTTTTTGTTTGTTTTTTGTTAGTTAGGAAGTAAGGTAAGAGTTGTGTTGTTTATTGTTGTAGGTTAATTAGGTTGTCCTTCTACCGGCTAGTGATCTTTTGTTTGTTTTGGCTTTACCTGCTCCTGAAGAACACGCTTCATTTCTTTTTCTTTTGGAGCTGTTTGTTTAGGATTCTTTTTGCACTGTATTTATCACTTATTGTAAATAAATGTATTGGAAATCTTACTTTGTGGATTGTGTGCTGGGACTCAGTATAGGTTCACTTTTCTTTGTCGCTGTTCATTTTTTGCTTTAAAGTGACTTTCCCTTTTGCCCCTAGAACATGAATTGGGAACATAACACTGGTAACAGTGGGCATTGTGTAGGCTAATTATTCTTATAGAATGTAGTCTTTTCTCTCTCTCTG
Organism: Leuciscus leuciscus; assembly: GCF_965113295.1. NCBI lineage: Eukaryota > Metazoa > Chordata > Actinopteri > Cypriniformes > Leuciscidae > Leuciscus > Leuciscus leuciscus. The sequence continues at coordinate 34,760,165 of NC_138725.1, read as the reverse complement.
TTTTGCATGCGTGGTCATAATCATTATTGTTGTTATTATTATTCTATATATATATTTTTTGCCTCTGTCACAGTGTATTCAGTGTATACTGTTCATAGGCAACACCAATAGGTGTCATGTGACACAAAATAAACATATGACCACTGTTGTACAGTATCCATTACTTGGACTATTTAAATGTAGTATTAAAAAAAAAAAAAAGCCAAAAAGATCGTCGCGCTGCGATGGGAGTATGCCCAGCCAGATCTGCCGATCCGTCTAGCGATCAATGGGTGAGTTCCTGCCTGTCCGCACTCAACGACAATAGTAAAGGGCGCTCGGCAGCCATTTATACCACAGACTGGACCTGTCTTTCACTTCGACGGTAACTAAAAAAAAATTCAAGCTGCGATTTTTTACGATGGAGATCCTCGCGCGATCGAGTGTAGATTGTGTTGAACACGATAAGAACAAAAAATTCTGCGTTTATTCCTTAAAACAGTCGGCATTTCCCACATTGCTTCTGCTCTGCAGCTGCTATTGGCGCACGTCACTGTCATTAAGCGCCTCCTATTGGCGTAGGTAATGTTTACCTCACGATGATCAAGTATGTAAGGCGAACGGAACGAAACAGTCAAATGAACAATAAATTAACATGGTGAGTAACATTTTATAAACAATATTGTCAATATTGTTTGTTTTCCCTCTATTTTGCTGACTAGAATTTCAAAATAAAGCCCTACCAGAGTCTCAATGCAACAACAGAAAGCGATTGAACCCTGAATTTTGTGAACAGTGACATAATCCTATATAATTATAAATTCAATTGTTATAAGACTTTACAATATTACTGTTTGTTGTTGTATTTTTTTCAAAACTTGAAACTTGTGTGTGTGTGTGTGTGTGTGTGTGTCAGTTGGATTTTTTAATGTTTTTGAAATAAGTCTCATGCGCTCCCCCAGCCTGCATTTATTTGATTAAAATATAGTAGCCTAGGCTATAAACTACAGTATTGTGATCTATTATTTTTATATTTTATAATATATTATAATTGTAACGATCTCATAGCTTTATTTATGCAATTGTAAATACAGTGAAAATCAGAATCAGAAAGAGCTTTATTGCCAAGTATGCTTGCGCATACGAGGAATTTGTCTTGGTGACAGTAGCTTCCAGTACACATACAATATAAAGTGACAAGACAAGTGACAAGTAACATAGGTATAATATATGAATATATGAAAATATATGAATGCCAGATCTGATGCCGCTTTCTGTGTATGCACTGGAAAGATGGATTTTCCTTTAATGATTTAATTTGACTGGTGTTGCGTCCCAGGGCGTATGCATTTGTGTTTTATAATGTGTAAGTGTCACTCATTGATTTATTGAGTGTGTGTGCTGCCAATGGACCCAACGGCCTGCTGGGAGTTGTAGTTTTGTTGTATGGTTTGTCCAATTTCCTGTGCTCCTCCCTGTCCTCATCTAGGTGATGGGACCTACCAGCTGTTCCTCATCAATGGCAAGAGGATCCAGTATTCAAGCAGAGCCGGAGAGAGAGAGACCGGGAGAGAGTTCTTCTCCCAAGAGCCTGAGACTGGGAGAGAGTTCTTCTCCCAAGAGCCCGAGACTGTTGTGTTACCAGACTTGGAGTGTTGCTCTTGTTGGTGTATGTGAAGCTTAAATGTGTTGTTACGGCTGTAGTGGCAGCTTTGATGTGTTAAGCTTAAACCGAGGTCAACTTAAATGTCTTGTGGCTGTAGTGTACAGCTTTGAATTGCTTGCCCGTTGTTGAGTGTTGGAGCAGTAGGGAGTGGGTGCCATTTTTCTTTTCTCCTGTTTGTTTTGTTTTTTTTTTGTTTGTTTTTTGTTAGTTAGGAAGTAAGGTAAGAGTTGTGTTGTTTATTGTTGTAGGTTAATTAGGTTGTCCTTCTACCGGCTAGTGATCTTTTGTTTGTTTTGGCTTTACCTGCTCCTGAAGAACACGCTTCATTTCTTTTTCTTTTGGAGCTGTTTGTTTAGGATTCTTTTTGCACTGTATTTATCACTTATTGTAAATAAATGTATTGGAAATCTTACTTTGTGGATTGTGTGCTGGGACTCAGTATAGGTTCACTTTTCTTTGTCGCTGTTCATTTTTTGCTTTAAAGTGACTTTCCCTTTTGCCCCTAGAACATGAATTGGGAACATAACACTGGTAACAGTGGGCATTGTGTAGGCTAATTATTCTTATAGAATGTAGTCTTTTCTCTCTCTCTGTTTTGCATGCGTGGTCATAATCATTATTGTTGTTATTATTATTCTATATATATATTTTTTGCCTCTGTCACAGTGTATTCAGTGTATACTGTTCATAGGCAACACCAATAGGTGTCATGTGACACAAAATAAACATATGACCACTGTTGTACAGTATCCATTACTTGGACTATTTAAATGTAGTATTAAAAAAAAAAAAAAGCCAAAAAGATCGTCGCGCTGCGATGGGAGTATGCCCAGCCAGATCTGCCGATCCGTCTAGCGATCAATGGGTGAGTTCCTGCCTGTCCGCACTCAACGACAATAGTAAAGGGCGCTCGGCAGCCATTTATACCACAGACTGGACCTGTCTTTCACTTCGACGGTAACTAAAAAAAAATTCAAGCTGCGATTTTTTACGATGGAGATCCTCGCGCGATCGAGTGTAGATTGTGTTGAACACGATAAGAACAAAAAATTCTGCGTTTATTCCTTAAAACAGTCGGCATTTCCCACATTGCTTCTGCTCTGCAGCTGCTATTGGCGCACGTCACTGTCATTAAGCGCCTCCTATTGGCGTAGGTAATGTTTACCTCACGATGATCAAGTATGTAAGGCGAACGGAACGAAACAGTCAAATGAACAATAAATTAACATGGTGAGTAACATTTTATAAACAATATTGTCAATATTGTTTGTTTTCCCTCTATTTTGCTGACTAGAATTTCAAAATAAAGCCCTACCAGAGTCTCAATGCAACAACAGAAAGCGATTGAACCCTGAATTTTGTGAACAGTGACATAATCCTATATAATTATAAATTCAATTGTTATAAGACTTTACAATATTACTGTTTGTTGTTGTATTTTTTTCAAAACTTGAAACTTGTGTGTGTGTGTGTGTGTGTGTGTGTCAGTTGGATTTTTTAATGTTTTTGAAATAAGTCTCATGCGCTCCCCCAGCCTGCATTTATTTGATTAAAATATAGTAGCCTAGGCTATAAACTACAGTATTGTGATCTATTATTTTTATATTTTATAATATATTATAATTGTAACGATCTCATAGCTTTATTTATGCAATTGTAAATACAGTGAAAATCAGAATCAGAAAGAGCTTTATTGCCAAGTATGCTTGCGCATACGAGGAATTTGTCTTGGTGACAGTAGCTTCCAGTACACATACAATATAAAGTGACAAGACAAGTGACAAGTAACATAGGTATAATATATGAATATATGAAAATATATGAATGCCAGATCTGATGCCGCTTTCTGTGTATGCACTGGAAAGATGGATTTTCCTTTAATGATTTAATTTGACTGGTGTTGCGTCCCAGGGCGTATGCATTTGTGTTTTATAATGTGTAAGTGTCACTCATTGATTTATTGAGTGTGTGTGCTGCCAATGGACCCAACGGCCTGCTGGGAGTTGTAGTTTTGTTGTATGGTTTGTCCAATTTCCTGTGCTCCTCCCTGTCCTCATCTAGGTGATGGGACCTACCAGCTGTTCCTCATCAATGGCAAGAGGATCCAGTATTCAAGCAGAGCCGGAGAGAGAGAGACCGGGAGAGAGTTCTTCTCCCAAGAGCCTGAGACTGGGAGAGAGTTCTTCTCCCAAGAGCCCGAGACTGTTGTGTTACCAGACTTGGAGTGTTGCTCTTGTTGGTGTATGTGAAGCTTAAATGTGTTGTTACGGCTGTAGTGGCAGCTTTGATGTGTTAAGCTTAAACCGAGGTCAACTTAAATGTCTTGTGGCTGTAGTGTACAGCTTTGAATTGCTTGCCCGTTGTTGAGTGTTGGAGCAGTAGGGAGTGGGTGCCATTTTTCTTTTCTCCTGTTTGTTTTGTTTTTTTTTTGTTTGTTTTTTGTTAGTTAGGAAGTAAGGTAAGAGTTGTGTTGTTTATTGTTGTAGGTTAATTAGGTTGTCCTTCTACCGGCTAGTGATCTTTTGTTTGTTTTGGCTTTACCTGCTCCTGAAGAACACGCTTCATTTCTTTTTCTTTTGGAGCTGTTTGTTTAGGATTCTTTTTGCACTGTATTTATCACTTATTGTAAATAAATGTATTGGAAATCTTACTTTGTGGATTGTGTGCTGGGACTCAGTATAGGTTCACTTTTCTTTGTCGCTGTTCATTTTTTGCTTTAAAGTGACTTTCCCTTTTGCCCCTAGAACATGAATTGGGAACATAACACTGGTAACAGTGGGCATTGTGTAGGCTAATTATTCTTATAGAATGTAGTCTTTTCTCTCTCTCTGTTTTGCATGCGTGGTCATAATCATTATTGTTGTTATTATTATTCTATATATATATTTTTTGCCTCTGTCACAGTGTATTCAGTGTATACTGTTCATAGGCAACACCAATAGGTGTCATGTGACACAAAATAAACATATGACCACTGTTGTACAGTATCCATTACTTGGACTATTTAAATGTAGTATTAAAAAAAAAAAAAAGCCAAAAAGATCGTCGCGCTGCGATGGGAGTATGCCCAGCCAGATCTGCCGATCCGTCTAGCGATCAATGGGTGAGTTCCTGCCTGTCCGCACTCAACGACAATAGTAAAGGGCGCTCGGCAGCCATTTATACCACAGACTGGACCTGTCTTTCACTTCGACGGTAACTAAAAAAAAATTCAAGCTGCGATTTTTTACGATGGAGATCCTCGCGCGATCGAGTGTAGATTGTGTTGAACACGATAAGAACAAAAAATTCTGCGTTTATTCCTTAAAACAGTCGGCATTTCCCACATTGCTTCTGCTCTGCAGCTGCTATTGGCGCACGTCACTGTCATTAAGCGCCTCCTATTGGCGTAGGTAATGTTTACCTCACGATGATCAAGTATGTAAGGCGAACGGAACGAAACAGTCAAATGAACAATAAATTAACATGGTGAGTAACATTTTATAAACAATATTGTCAATATTGTTTGTTTTCCCTCTATTTTGCTGACTAGAATTTCAAAATAAAGCCCTACCAGAGTCTCAATGCAACAACAGAAAGCGATTGAACCCTGAATTTTGTGAACAGTGACATAATCCTATATAATTATAAATTCAATTGTTATAAGACTTTACAATATTACTGTTTGTTGTTGTATTTTTTTCAAAACTTGAAACTTGTGTGTGTGTGTGTGTGTGTGTGTGTGTGTGTGTCAGTTGGATTTTTTAATGTTTTTGAAATAAGTCTCATGCGCTCCCCCAGCCTGCATTTATTTGATTAAAATATAGTAGCCTAGGCTATAAACTACAGTATTGTGATCTATTATTTTTATATTTTATAATATATTATAATTGTAACGATCTCATAGCTTTATTTATGCAATTGTAAATACAGTGAAAATCAGAATCAGAAAGAGCTTTATTGCCAAGTATGCTTGCGCATACGAGGAATTTGTCTTGGTGACAGTAGCTTCCAGTACACATACAATATAAAGTGACAAGACAAGTGACAAGTAACATAGGTATAATATATGAATATATGAAAATATATGAATGCCAGATCTGATGCCGCTTTCTGTGTATGCACTGGAAAGATGGATTTTCCTTTAATGATTTAATTTGACTGGTGTTGCGTCCCAGGGCGTATGCATTTGTGTTTTATAATGTGTAAGTGTCACTCATTGATTTATTGAGTGTGTGTGCTGCCAATGGACCCAACGGCCTGCTGGGAGTTGTAGTTTTGTTGTATGGTTTGTCCAATTTCCTGTGCTCCTCCCTGTCCTCATCTAGGTGATGGGACCTACCAGCTGTTCCTCATCAATGGCAAGAGGATCCAGTATTCAAGCAGAGCCGGAGAGAGAGAGACCGGGAGAGAGTTCTTCTCCCAAGAGCCTGAGACTGGGAGAGAGTTCTTCTCCCAAGAGCCCGAGACTGTTGTGTTACCAGACTTGGAGTGTTGCTCTTGTTGGTGTATGTGAAGCTTAAATGTGTTGTTACGGCTGTAGTGGCAGCTTTGATGTGTTAAGCTTAAACCGAGGTCAACTTAAATGTCTTGTGGCTGTAGTGTACAGCTTTGAATTGCTTGCCCGTTGTTGAGTGTTGGAGCAGTAGGGAGTGGGTGCCATTTTTCTTTTCTCCTGTTTGTTTTGTTTTTTTTTTGTTTGTTTTTTGTTAGTTAGGAAGTAAGGTAAGAGTTGTGTTGTTTATTGTTGTAGGTTAATTAGGTTGTCCTTCTACCGGCTAGTGATCTTTTGTTTGTTTTGGCTTTACCTGCTCCTGAAGAACACGCTTCATTTCTTTTTCTTTTGGAGCTGTTTGTTTAGGATTCTTTTTGCACTGTATTTATCACTTATTGTAAATAAATGTATTGGAAATCTTACTTTGTGTATTGTGTGCTGGGACTCAGTATAGGTTCACTTTTCTTTGTCGCTGTTCATTTTTTGCTTTAAAGTGACTTTCCCTTTTGCCCCTAGAACATGAATTGGGAACATAACACTGGTAACAGTGGGCATTGTGTAGGCTAATTATTCTTATAGAATGTAGTCTTTTCTCTCTCTCTGTTTTGCATGCGTGGTCATAATCATTATTGTTGTTATTATTATTCTATATATATATTTTTTGCCTCTGTCACAGTGTATTCAGTGTATACTGTTCATAGGCAACACCAATAGGTGTCATGTGACACAAAATAAACATATGACCACTGTTGTACAGTATCCATTACTTGGACTATTTAAATGTAGTAATTAAAAAAAAAAAAAAGCCAAAGAGATCGTCGCGCTGCGATGGGTGTATGCCCAGCCAGATCTGCCGATCCGTCTAGCGATCAATGGGTGAGTTCCTGCCTGTCCGCACTCAACGACAAAAGTAAAAGGCGCTCGGCAGCTATTTATACCACAGACTGGACCTGTCTTTCACTTCGACGGTAACTAAAAAAAAATTCAAGCTGCGATTTTTTACGATGGAGATCCTCGCGCGATCGAGTGTAGATTGTGTTGAACACGATAAGAACAAAAAATTCTGCGTTTATTCCTTAAAACAGTCGGCATTTCCCACATTGCTTCTGCTCTGCAGCTGCTATTGGCGCACGTCACTGTCATTAAGCGCCTCCTATTGGCGTAGGTAATGTTTACCTCACGATGATCAAGTATGTAAGGCGAACGGAACGAAACAGTCAAATGAACAATAAATTAACATGGTGAGTAACATTTTATAAACAATATTGTCAATATTGTTTGTTTTCCCTCTATTTTGCTGACTAGAATTTCAAAATAAAGCCCTACCAGAGTCTCAATGCAACAACAGAAAGCGATTGAACCCTGAATTTTGTGAACAGTGACATAATCCTATATAATTATAAATTCAATTGTTATAAGACTTTACAATATTACTGTTTGTTGTTGTATTTTTTTCAAAACTTGAAACTTGTGTGTGTGTGTGTGTGTGTGTGTGTCAGTTGGATTTTTTAATGTTTTTGAAATAAGTCTCATGCGCTCCCCCAGCCTGCATTTATTTGATTAAAATATAGTAGCCTAGGCTATAAACTACAGTATTGTGATCTATTATTTTTATATTTTATAATATATTATAATTGTAACGATCTCATAGCTTTATTTATGCAATTGTAAATACAGTGAAAATCAGAATCAGAAAGAGCTTTATTGCCAAGTATGCTTGCGCATACGAGGAATTTGTCTTGGTGACAGTAGCTTCCAGTACACATACAATATAAAGTGACAAGACAAGTGACAAGTAACATAGGTATAATATATGAATATATGAAAATATATGAATGCCAGATCTGATGCCGCTTTCTGTGTATGCACTGGAAAGATGGATTTTCCTTTAATGATTTAATTTGACTGGTGTTGCGTCCCAGGGCGTATGCATTTGTGTTTTATAATGTGTAAGTGTCACTCATTGATTTATTGAGTGTGTGTGCTGCCAATGGACCCAACGGCCTGCTGGGAGTTGTAGTTTTGTTGTATGGTTTGTCCAATTTCCTGTGCTCCTCCCTGTCCTCATCTAGGTGATGGGACCTACCAGCTGTTCCTCATCAATGGCAAGAGGATCCAGTATTCAAGCAGAGCCGGAGAGAGAGAGACCGGGAGAGAGTTCTTCTCCCAAGAGCCTGAGACTGGGAGAGAGTTCTTCTCCCAAGAGCCCGAGACTGTTGTGTTACCAGACTTGGAGTGTTGCTCTTGTTGGTGTATGTGAAGCTTAAATGTGTTGTTACGGCTGTAGTGGCAGCTTTGATGTGTTAAGCTTAAACCGAGGTCAACTTAAATGTCTTGTGGCTGTAGTGTACAGCTTTGAATTGCTTGCCCGTTGTTGAGTGTTGGAGCAGTAGGGAGTGGGTGCCATTTTTCTTTTCTCCTGTTTGTTTTGTTTTTTTTTTGTTTGTTTTTTGTTAGTTAGGAAGTAAGGTAAGAGTTGTGTTGTTTATTGTTGTAGGTTAATTAGGTTGTCCTTCTACCGGCTAGTGATCTTTTGTTTGTTTTGGCTTTACCTGCTCCTGAAGAACACGCTTCATTTCTTTTTCTTTTGGAGCTGTTTGTTTAGGATTCTTTTTGCACTGTATTTATCACTTATTGTAAATAAATGTATTGGAAATCTTACTTTGTGTATTGTGTGCTGGGACTCAGTATAGGTTCACTTTTCTTTGTCGCTGTTCATTTTTTGCTTTAAAGTGACTTTCCCTTTTGCCCCTAGAACATGAATTGGGAACATAACACTGGTAACAGTGGGCATTGTGTAGGCTAATTATTCTTATAGAATGTAGTCTTTTCTCTCTCTCTGTTTTGCATGCGTGGTCATAATCATTATTGTTGTTATTATTATTCTATATATATATTTTTTGCCTCTGTCACAGTGTATTCAGTGTATACTGTTCATAGGCAACACCAATAGGTGTCATGTGACACAAAATAAACATATGACCACTGTTGTACAGTATCCATTACTTGGACTATTTAAATGTAGTAATTAAAAAAAAAAAAAAGCCAAAGAGATCGTCGCGCTGCGATGGGTGTATGCCCAGCCAGATCTGCCGATCCGTCTAGCGATCAATGGGTGAGTTCCTGCCTGTCCGCACTCAACGACAAAAGTAAAAGGCGCTCGGCAGCTATTTATACCACAGACTGGACCTGTCTTTCACTTCGACGGTAACTAAAAAAAAATTCAAGCTGCGATTTTTTACGATGGAGATCCTCGCGCGATCGAGTGTAGATTGTGTTGAACACGATAAGAACAAAAAATTCTGCGTTTATTCCTTAAAACAGTCGGCATTTCCCACATTGCTTCTGCTCTGCAGCTGCTATTGGCGCACGTCACTGTCATTAAGCGCCTCCTATTGGCGTAGGTAATGTTTACCTCACGATGATCAAGTATGTAAGGCGAACGGAACGAAACAGTCAAATGAACAATAAATTAACATGGTGAGTAACATTTTATAAACAATATTGTCAATATTGTTTGTTTTCCCTCTATTTTGCTGACTAGAATTTCAAAATAAAGCCCTACCAGAGTCTCAATGCAACAACAGAAAGCGATTGAACCCTGAATTTTGTGAACAGTGACATAATCCTATATAATTATAAATTCAATTGTTATAAGACTTTACAATATTACTGTTTGTTGTTGTATTTTTTTCAAAACTTGAAACTTGTGTGTGTGTGTGTGTGTGTGTGTGTCAGTTGGATTTTTTAATGTTTTTGAAATAAGTCTCATGCGCTCCCCCAGCCTGCATTTATTTGATTAAAATATAGTAGCCTAGGCTATAAACTACAGTATTGTGATCTATTATTTTTATATTTTATAATATATTATAATTGTAACGATCTCATAGCTTTATTTATGCAATTGTAAATACAGTGAAAATCAGAATCAGAAAGAGCTTTATTGCCAAGTATGCTTGCGCATACGAGGAATTTGTCTTGGTGACAGTAGCTTCCAGTACACATACAATATAAAGTGACAAGACAAGTGACAAGTAACATAGGTATAATATATGAATATATGAAAATATATGAATGCCAGATCTGATGCCGCTTTCTGTGTATGCACTGGAAAGATGGATTTTCCTTTAATGATTTAATTTGACTGGTGTTGCGTCCCAGGGCGTATGCATTTGTGTTTTATAATGTGTAAGTGTCACTCATTGATTTATTGAGTGTGTGTGCTGCCAATGGACCCAACGGCCTGCTGGGAGTTGTAGTTTTGTTGTATGGTTTGTCCAATTTCCTGTGCTCCTCCCTGTCCTCATCTAGGTGATGGGACCTACCAGCTGTTCCTCATCAATGGCAAGAGGATCCAGTATTCAAGCAGAGCCGGAGAGAGAGAGACCGGGAGAGAGTTCTTCTCCCAAGAGCCTGAGACTGGGAGAGAGTTCTTCTCCCAAGAGCCCGAGACTGTTGTGTTACCAGACTTGGAGTGTTGCTCTTGTTGGTGTATGTGAAGCTTAAATGTGTTGTTACGGCTGTAGTGGCAGCTTTGATGTGTTAAGCTTAAACCGAGGTCAACTTAAATGTCTTGTGGCTGTAGTGTACAGCTTTGAATTGCTTGCCCGTTGTTGAGTGTTGGAGCAGTAGGGAGTGGGTGCCATTTTTCTTTTCTCCTGTTTGTTTTGTTTTTTTTTTGTTTGTTTTTTGTTAGTTAGGAAGTAAGGTAAGAGTTGTGTTGTTTATTGTTGTAGGTTAATTAGGTTGTCCTTCTACCGGCTAGTGATCTTTTGTTTGTTTTGGCTTTACCTGCTCCTGAAGAACACGCTTCATTTCTTTTTCTTTTGGAGCTGTTTGTTTAGGATTCTTTTTGCACTGTATTTATCACTTATTGTAAATAAATGTATTGGAAATCTTACTTTGTGGATTGTGTGCTGGGACTCAGTATAGGTTCACTTTTCTTTGTCGCTGTTCATTTTTTGCTTTAAAGTGACTTTCCCTTTTGCCCCTAGAACATGAATTGGGAACATAACACTGGTAACAGTGGGCATTGTGTAGGCTAATTATTCTTATAGAATGTAGTCTTTTCTCTCTCTCTGTTTTGCATGCGTGGTCATAATCATTATTGTTGTTATTATTATTCTATATATATATTTTTTGCCTCTGTCACAGTGTATTCAGTGTATACTGTTCATAGGCAACACCAATAGGTGTCATGTGACACAAAATAAACATATGACCACTGTTGTACAGTATCCATTACTTGGACTATTTAAATGTAGTATTAAAAAAAAAAAAAAGCCAAAAAGATCGTCGCGCTGCGATGGGAGTATGCCCAGCCAGATCTGCCGATCCGTCTAGCGATCAATGGGTGAGTTCCTGCCTGTCCGCACTCAACGACAATAGTAAAGGGCGCTCGGCAGCCATTTATACCACAGACTGGACCTGTCTTTCACTTCGACGGTAACTAAAAAAAAATTCAAGCTGCGATTTTTTACGATGGAGATCCTCGCGCGATCGAGTGTAGATTGTGTTGAACACGATAAGAACAAAAAATTCTGCGTTTATTCCTTAAAACAGTCGGCATTTCCCACATTGCTTCTGCTCTGCAGCTGCTATTGGCGCACGTCACTGTCATTAAGCGCCTCCTATTGGCGTAGGTAATGTTTACCTCACGATGATCAAGTATGTAAGGCGAACGGAACGAAACAGTCAAATGAACAATAAATTAACATGGTGAGTAACATTTTATAAACAATATTGTCAATATTGTTTGTTTTCCCTCTATTTTGCTGACTAGAATTTCAAAATAAAGCCCTACCAGAGTCTCAATGCAACAACAGAAAGCGATTGAACCCTGAATTTTGTGAACAGTGACATAATCCTATATAATTATAAATTCAATTGTTATAAGACTTTACAATATTACTGTTTGTTGTTGTATTTTTTTCAAAACTTGAAACTTGTGTGTGTGTGTGTGTGTGTGTGTCAGTTGGATTTTTTAATGTTTTTGAAATAAGTCTCATGCGCTCCCCCAGCCTGCATTTATTTGATTAAAATATAGTAGCCTAGGCTATAAACTACAGTATTGTGATCTATTATTTTTATATTTTATAATATATTATAATTGTAACGATCTCATAGCTTTATTTATGCAATTGTAAATACAGTGAAAATCAGAATCAGAAAGAGCTTTATTGCCAAGTATGCTTGCGCATACGAGGAATTTGTCTTGGTGACAGTAGCTTCCAGTACACATACAATATAAAGTGACAAGACAAGTGACAAGTAACATAGGTATAATATATGAATATATGAAAATATATGAATGCCAGATCTGATGCCGCTTTCTGTGTATGCACTGGAAAGATGGATTTTCCTTTAATGATTTAATTTGACTGGTGTTGCGTCCCAGGGCGTATGCATTTGTGTTTTATAATGTGTAAGTGTCACTCATTGATTTATTGAGTGTGTGTGCTGCCAATGGACCCAACGGCCTGCTGGGAGTTGTAGTTTTGTTGTATGGTTTGTCCAATTTCCTGTGCTCCTCCCTGTCCTCATCTAGGTGATGGGACCTACCAGCTGTTCCTCATCAATGGCAAGAGGATCCAGTATTCAAGCAGAGCCGGAGAGAGAGAGACCGGGAGAGAGTTCTTCTCCCAAGAGCCTGAGACTGGGAGAGAGTTCTTCTCCCAAGAGCCCGAGACTGTTGTGTTACCAGACTTGGAGTGTTGCTCTTGTTGGTGTATGTGAAGCTTAAATGTGTTGTTACGGCTGTAGTGGCAGCTTTGATGTGTTAAGCTTAAACCGAGGTCAACTTAAATGTCTTGTGGCTGTAGTGTACAGCTTTGAATTGCTTGCCCGTTGTTGAGTGTTGGAGCAGTAGGGAGTGGGTGCCATTTTTCTTTTCTCCTGTTTGTTTTGTTTTTTTTTTGTTTGTTTTTTGTTAGTTAGGAAGTAAGGTAAGAGTTGTGTTGTTTATTGTTGTAGGTTAATTAGGTTGTCCTTCTACCGGCTAGTGATCTTTTGTTTGTTTTGGCTTTACCTGCTCCTGAAGAACACGCTTCATTTCTTTTTCTTTTGGAGCTGTTTGTTTAGGATTCTTTTTGCACTGTATTTATCACTTATTGTAAATAAATGTATTGGAAATCTTACTTTGTGGATTGTGTGCTGGGACTCAGTATAGGTTCACTTTTCTTTGTCGCTGTTCATTTTTTGCTTTAAAGTGACTTTCCCTTTTGCCCCTAGAACATGAATTGGGAACATAACACTGGTAACAGTGGGCATTGTGTAGGCTAATTATTCTTATAGAATGTAGTCTTTTCTCTCTCTCTGTTTTGCATGCGTGGTCATAATCATTATTGTTGTTATTATTATTCTATATATATATTTTTTGCCTCTGTCACAGTGTATTCAGTGTATACTGTTCATAGGCAACACCAATAGGTGTCATGTGACACAAAATAAACATATGACCACTGTTGTACAGTATCCATTACTTGGACTATTTAAATGTAGTAATTAAAAAAAAAAAAAAGCCAAAGAGATCGTCGCGCTGCGATGGGTGTATGCCCAGCCAGATCTGCCGATCCGTCTAGCGATCAATGGGTGAGTTCCTGCCTGTCCGCACTCAACGACAAAAGTAAAAGGCGCTCGGCAGCTATTTATACCACAGACTGGACCTGTCTTTCACTTCGACGGTAACTAAAAAAAAATTCAAGCTGCGATTTTTTACGATGGAGATCCTCGCGCGATCGAGTGTAGATTGTGTTGAACACGATAAGAACAAAAAATTCTGCGTTTATTCCTTAAAACAGTCGGCATTTCCCACATTGCTTCTGCTCTGCAGCTGCTATTGGCGCACGTCACTGTCATTAAGCGCCTCCTATTGGCGTAGGTAATGTTTACCTCACGATGATCAAGTATGTAAGGCGAACGGAACGAAACAGTCAAATGAACAATAAATTAACATGGTGAGTAACATTTTATAAACAATATTGTCAATATTGTTTGTTTTCCCTCTATTTTGCTGACTAGAATTTCAAAATAAAGCCCTACCAGAGTCTCAATGCAACAACAGAAAGCGATTGAACCCTGAATTTTGTGAACAGTGACATAATCCTATATAATTATAAATTCAATTGTTATAAGACTTTACAATATTACTGTTTGTTGTTGTATTTTTTTCAAAACTTGAAACTTGTGTGTGTGTGTGTGTGTGTGTGTGTCAGTTGGATTTTTTAATGTTTTTGAAATAAGTCTCATGCGCTCCCCCAGCCTGCATTTATTTGATTAAAATATAGTAGCCTAGGCTATAAACTACAGTATTGTGATCTATTATTTTTATATTTTATAATATATTATAATTGTAACGATCTCATAGCTTTATTTATGCAATTGTAAATACAGTGAAAATCAGAATCAGAAAGAGCTTTATTGCCAAGTATGCTTGCGCATACGAGGAATTTGTCTTGGTGACAGTAGCTTCCAGTACACATACAATATAAAGTGACAAGACAAGTGACAAGTAACATAGGTATAATATATGAATATATGAAAATATATGAATGCCAGATCTGATGCCGCTTTCTGTGTATGCACTGGAAAGATGGATTTTCCTTTAATGATTTAATTTGACTGGTGTTGCGTCCCAGGGCGTATGCATTTGTGTTTTATAATGTGTAAGTGTCACTCATTGATTTATTGAGTGTGTGTGCTGCCAATGGACCCAACGGCCTGCTGGGAGTTGTAGTTTTGTTGTATGGTTTGTCCAATTTCCTGTGCTCCTCCCTGTCCTCATCTAGGTGATGGGACCTACCAGCTGTTCCTCATCAATGGCAAGAGGATCCAGTATTCAAGCAGAGCCGGAGAGAGAGAGACCGGGAGAGAGTTCTTCTCCCAAGAGCCTGAGACTGGGAGAGAGTTCTTCTCCCAAGAGCCCGAGACTGTTGTGTTACCAGACTTGGAGTGTTGCTCTTGTTGGTGTATGTGAAGCTTAAATGTGTTGTTACGGCTGTAGTGGCAGCTTTGATGTGTTAAGCTTAAACCGAGGTCAACTTAAATGTCTTGTGGCTGTAGTGTACAGCTTTGAATTGCTTGCCCGTTGTTGAGTGTTGGAGCAGTAGGGAGTGGGTGCCATTTTTCTTTTCTCCTGTTTGTTTTGTTTTTTTTTTGTTTGTTTTTTGTTAGTTAGGAAGTAAGGTAAGAGTTGTGTTGTTTATTGTTGTAGGTTAATTAGGTTGTCCTTCTACCGGCTAGTGATCTTTTGTTTGTTTTGGCTTTACCTGCTCCTGAAGAACACGCTTCATTTCTTTTTCTTTTGGAGCTGTTTGTTTAGGATTCTTTTTGCACTGTATTTATCACTTATTGTAAATAAATGTATTGGAAATCTTACTTTGTGTATTGTGTGCTGGGACTCAGTATAGGTTCACTTTTCTTTGTCGCTGTTCATTTTTTGCTTTAAAGTGACTTTCCCTTTTGCCCCTAGAACATGAATTGGGAACATAACACTGGTAACAGTGGGCATTGTGTAGGCTAATTATTCTTATAGAATGTAGTCTTTTCTCTCTCTCTGTTTTGCATGCGTGGTCATAATCATTATTGTTGTTATTATTATTCTATATATATATTTTTTGCCTCTGTCACAGTGTATTCAGTGTATACTGTTCATAGGCAACACCAATAGGTGTCATGTGACACAAAATAAACATATGACCACTGTTGTACAGTATCCATTACTTGGACTATTTAAATGTAGTAATTAAAAAAAAAAAAAAGCCAAAGAGATCGTCGCGCTGCGATGGGTGTATGCCCAGCCAGATCTGCCGATCCGTCTAGCGATCAATGGGTGAGTTCCTGCCTGTCCGCACTCAACGACAAAAGTAAAAGGCGCTCGGCAGCTATTTATACCACAGACTGGACCTGTCTTTCACTTCGACGGTAACTAAAAAAAAATTCAAGCTGCGATTTTTTACGATGGAGATCCTCGCGCGATCGAGTGTAGATTGTGTTGAACACGATAAGAACAAAAAATTCTGCGTTTATTCCTTAAAACAGTCGGCATTTCCCACATTGCTTCTGCTCTGCAGCTGCTATTGGCGCACGTCACTGTCATTAAGCGCCTCCTATTGGCGTAGGTAATGTTTACCTCACGATGATCAAGTATGTAAGGCGAACGGAACGAAACAGTCAAATGAACAATAAATTAACATGGTGAGTAACATTTTATAAACAATATTGTCAATATTGTTTGTTTTCCCTCTATTTTGCTGACTAGAATTTCAAAATAAAGCCCTACCAGAGTCTCAATGCAACAACAGAAAGCGATTGAACCCTGAATTTTGTGAACAGTGACATAATCCTATATAATTATAAATTCAATTGTTATAAGACTTTACAATATTACTGTTTGTTGTTGTATTTTTTTCAAAACTTGAAACTTGTGTGTGTGTGTGTGTGTGTGTCAGTTGGATTTTTTAATGTTTTTGAAATAAGTCTCATGCGCTCCCCCAGCCTGCATTTATTTGATTAAAATATAGTAGCCTAGGCTATAAACTACAGTATTGTGATCTATTATTTTTATATTTTATAATATATTATAATTGTAACGATCTCATAGCTTTATTTATGCAATTGTAAATACAGTGAAAATCAGAATCAGAAAGAGCTTTATTGCCAAGTATGCTTGCGCATACGAGGAATTTGTCTTGGTGACAGTAGCTTCCAGTACACATACAATATAAAGTGACAAGACAAGTGACAAGTAACATAGGTATAATATATGAATATATGAAAATATATGAATGCCAGATCTGATGCCGCTTTCTGTGTATGCACTGGAAAGATGGATTTTCCTTTAATGATTTAATTTGACTGGTGTTGCGTCCCAGGGCGTATGCATTTGTGTTTTATAATGTGTAAGTGTCACTCATTGATTTATTGAGTGTGTGTGCTGCCAATGGACCCAACGGCCTGCTGGGAGTTGTAGTTTTGTTGTATGGTTTGTCCAATTTCCTGTGCTCCTCCCTGTCCTCATCTAGGTGATGGGACCTACCAGCTGTTCCTCATCAATGGCAAGAGGATCCAGTATTCAAGCAGAGCCGGAGAGAGAGAGACCGGGAGAGAGTTCTTCTCCCAAGAGCCTGAGACTGGGAGAGAGTTCTTCTCCCAAGAGCCCGAGACTGTTGTGTTACCAGACTTGGAGTGT